>NC_059382.1:32865000-32987500 GCF_019703515.2 Myxocyprinus asiaticus | reverse complement strand
GCAAAACTTTTCAAAAACGCAAAGGAAAAACATTTCAGTTTTTAGTACATCGTTGTCGTGTAAACGTACCCTTAGTTTTTAACACTCTTGTAGAGTGGACTCGTGGAGACACCAAGAAGTGTTAAATTAACACCGGGGATTTTGCTGTGTTCATGCATTTAAGTTTTTTTTTTTTTTTTTTTTACAAATGAAGCAAGGGTTGTAACACCAGTGACGATAACACCAGTGACAAATTCCCTTTAAGATGATTTTTCCAAGATGATGTCAACAGCATCACAAAACATACATCACTGATCAGACTAAAATCAAATTTTTCAATAAAAATATTTCACATGAACATAAAACAATGTAACACCAGTGACATATTTAAATGAACAAAAAAATAAAAGGTAAAATGTAAATTAATAAATTTTTCAGCATGGTAGGGGAATAACTATGCATTTGAGTAGACTCTTCTTCCTCTTTTTTTTTTTTTTTTTTTTTTTTACTTTGATAACGCCAAAGACATGAAATCAAGGGACAAGTGTTCTGTTTAAATTATTGAAATGATTTACTTATATTGTTTAGGTTGTATGCACACTTTTTAGGCTTTGCACTAATGCTAAGAAAACAAAATTAGTACAAAAATAAACATATAAATAACTGTAAATGTCATAGAAATGGTGTACCAGAAAAAGGGCCAGGTTTTTATATATATATATATATATATGTTCTAAAAAATTTGTAAAACAATACTGAGTCAAACCATTAAATTTTATTTAATACAAGGTTAGTTTGGGGACCTGGGTAGCTCAGCAAGTAAAGGTGCTGACCACCACCCCTGGAGTCGTGAGTTCGAATCCAGGGCATGCTGAATGACTCCAGCCAGGTCTCCTAAGCAACCAAATTGGCCCAGTTGCTAGGGAAGGTAGAGTCACATGGGGTAACCTCCTCGTGGACGCTATAATGTGGTTCTCGCTCTCGGTGGGGCACATGGTGAGTTGTGTGTGGATACTGCAGAGAATAGCATGAGGTCTCCACGCACACTATGTCTCCACGGTAACACACTCAGCATGACACATGATAACATGCACGGATTGATGGTCTCAGACGCGGAGGCAACTGAGATTCATCCTCTGCCACCCGGATTGAGGCAAGTCACTACTAGGACTTAGAGCACAGCATTCCAAATTGGGGAGAAAAGGGGAAAAAAAACAAAAAAATACAAGGTTAATTTATAGAATGCTGCCTTTTTAATGGGGTTTCTTGACTATATGAAATCTTTGACTGAAAAGTCAAGGGACATGTCTGTCACCGTACTTTGATAATGACCCGGCTACAAAATGCTATTTTAAATTTCCACCATTAATGCTCAAGAAAAAAAGATGAAGTCAACGCTAAATAGGGTAACTTGTTACAATAAGAACCTGATGTTTTTTCAAACTAATTTTACAATTTTTATTAACTTTTATCGATATACACTATAAAAATTGGGAAGGATTGGAAAGAAGCCAACCAGGGTAAAATGAGCAGCCCAACTTAACTTTTTCTTTTGACCATAGATGGCACATTTGTGAGATTTATCAGATGAGTTTTGAGGTTAATTGATCTAATTTTGTAGCATTGGAAAATTGTGGTCTAGACTGTGACATTCTATTATGTTGGATATTAAAAAATGTTATGTCTATTTATTATTGTGGATTTGTGGACACAGTAATCTATTTGTGGATTAATATCTTTTTTTTTTTTTCTTTTTTTTTTGGAAAGGTAAAGTTAGACCCTTGGGGTAAGATATCTCCAGTGGCATGTTGCTGCTGGTGTTTTTATTATTTTATTTCATAATAAGTACTTTACTATTATAATAAATGGGGTTATTGTTTAATAATTAAATGTGTTAAATGTACATTTTAAACATCTTCACTATTCATTATAACCTAAACTAATTGAGTGGACTCATTCAATATGAATTCATAGTACTGCTATTATGACATCCTTTCAATAAAAATAATAATAATAATAAATAAACAAATAAATATGGACATCTTAATAAGAAATTTGTAAATAATTAATAGGCCTGTTTATTAACCATAGAATAAGTTTACGTTTTGGATGATTCTTTATGACTGGATAATGTTATTTTATTTGTTTGTCATTATTCAGTTATTCAATTATTCAAAATCCATTAAAAAGTAATTGTCCTCAACATATCTGTTAAAAAAAAAATGCATTCTGTGAAATTTAAACACGAAACATGACAACATGAAACAACCCATGAAAAGGCAAAATGGGAAAGGTAACAAACAAAAATATTGAAACATTGCTAATTATATTGTATGAGAGAAATTGTAATTAATTGTATAAAATAAATGTTTTTTTGTTTTTGTTTTTGTTTTTTGTGACAACCTGACATTTCTGAAAAATCTTAATGACAACTGATAAAAAAATAATAAAAAATATTATATTCACTTGTTAACCCAAGTGCTTCTACAAAGATATTATTCTACTAGAAATCATAAAAAATTACAACCCCAATTCCAAAAAAGTTGGGACTGTATGAAAAATACTAATAAAAGAAAAAAGTAGTGATTTGTAAATTATATTCTCCCTTTGCTAAATTGAAAACACTACAACTAAACGTTAAATGATGTTTTACCTTGTGAATTTCACAGTTTATTTTTTTATGTACAGTCATTTCAAATCAGATGATTGCAACATGAATCCAAAAAAGTTGAGACAGGGGCAATTTAAGACTAATAACAACTTGACGAGTTTAAATAACATGGCAATGTGAAACAGGAGATGTTAAACGTGACGTAATCATGTCATAGTATATTAGGAGCCTCCAAAAACAGCCTAGTCCTTCAAGAGCAAAGATCGTTCAAGATTTGTCAATTTGCCAACAGATGCTTCAGCAAATAATCCAGCACTTTGAGAACAATGTTCCCCAAAGACAAATTGAAGGATTTTGTGCATTTCACCCTCTACAGTGCACAATATATTTCAAAGATTCAAGGAATATGGACAAAGAAGAAAACCACTTGTGAATGCGCATAATCTCTGATCCCTCAGACATCATTATCTTAAAAAACATCATTCATCTGTAATGATATTATGGGCTTGGGATTACTTTAGTAAACCTTTGATAGTCAACACCATTCGCTGCTGCATCCACAGCTGCAAGTTAAGACTTTACTATGCAAAGCAGAAGCCATACATCAACACTGTCCAGAAGTGCTGCCGACTTCTCTGGGCATGGTCTCATCTTAGATGGAAAGTAGAACAGTGGAACCATGTTTTTTGGTCCAATGAGTCCACATTTCAAATAGTTTTTGAAAAACACAGCCGTCATGTTCTCTGGGCCAAAGAGGAAAAGGACCATCTAAGCTGTTATAAGCATCAGGTCCAAAAGCCAGTGTCTGTATGGGCCAGGGGTGTGTAAGTGCCCATGGCATGGGTAACTCAAACAACTGTGAGGGCACCATTAAAACAGACAGATATGTAAAAATCTTGGAGCAGCATATACTGCCATCCAGCACCGTCTTTTCTAGGGACATCCCGTCATTTTCAGCAGGACAACTTCAAACCAAATACTGGCCGAATAAGCAGAGAGTGTGGGTACTAGATTGGACTGCCTGCAGTCCTGACCATCTCCAGTTGAGAATGTGTGGTGCATTATGAAGCGCATAATACAGCAACGAAGAACTTGTTCAATTGTGCAACTGAAAACATGCATGATGGATGAATGGGGGATAATTCCACTTTTTAAACTTAACAAAATTGTGTCTTCAGTGCCTAAATGCTTTATAAGTATTATTAGAAGAAATGGTGACGTTTCACATTGGTAAACACTCGACTGTCCCAAATTTTTTGGAGTGTGTTTCAATCATCTGATTTGAAATTACTGTACATAAAAAATTCACAAGGTAAAACACCATAAAATGATTATTTGTAGTGCTTACAATTTAGCAAAGGGTGAATATAATTTACAAATCACTCCTTTTTGTTTTTATTGTAATTTTTCATACTGTCCCAACATTTTTGGAATTGGGGTTGTATCCTAGCTTTCGACAGTTTTGAACGACATACCTTACTACATACCTTAAACCCCAACATACAAAACCATTGTCAAAAAAACAAAAAAACAAGCAATTATGCAATGTGACATTTGACTTAAAATGTTATAGTTACTGTAATATACTGTAGCTCTTGTGTCAACTTCCATGTGACATTACAGTAAATGTTCTACGTAAAATGCGGATTATACCACAACATAAACATCGGGCTCCTTACAATGTTCAGTGGACCATGCTGATTAGTTTTAAATAACATGACCTAAACAAGCCAGCTGAATAAAGATTTTTCTGCACATAACTATTTTTCTTTTTTCTTCATATATGGGAATCTCCAAGTTATGATGTAAAAAATAATTCTCTAGCTCAGCCTACACTGACCAAAATATGTATAGACCAAAAGTGATGATTAATAACCAGTGGGTGTTAAAAGTTTTTTGTTTTTTTTGACACACAGTCATACCACCAGAGGCATGACTCACAGAGAATTGTGACTCTTCATGAGCACAAATGGCCTCTCTTTCACACAGTTCTGGGAATAACGAGGCAACTTAAAATACACGGTAAAAAATGAAATAGGATTTTATCCAGCTTATGGGTGTTTTTGAGTCACAGAAACTCAAAATGTGAATTACTTTGCATCTACATAAAAACACATATTAGACCAACAGTATTCCCCAAATGTTGTCCCAACCAGTCTAACAGAGTTGTCTGAAAGAAAAATGTCAAATTGAACAATGTTGCTGATTTGTTCCCAGCATGCATTGCAATATAAATTAATTATGCAGTTAGTGTTATAAGTTTAATTTGTGCTTTTTGCTGACTTTCTTTGTACTGTTTTTATTTTATTTTATTTATTTTTTTTTCTACTGTGTGGTGATGTTTTTAGGAGCTCATCTTTATTTATCTTTGTTACATTTGGTTTGTTGATTGTCACCATTATTGAGGTTTGTGCAAGGGTTGAGGTCTATTGTGTGTCTATGTCAAACAATTGTACCACCTTGACTTGCAAGATCTACATGTACCTCTCTCTTAAGAGGTAAAGATTGCAGTTAATTTCACACACACACACAAAAAGAAATCACTGTCTGCATCACCTCAGTCTACTACGATGAAATTCAAGAGGATGAACTACTACCAGCTGTATCCCACTATTTTCAGCAGGACAACTTCAAACCACATACTGGCCAAATAAGCAGAGAGTGTGGGTGCTAGATTGGACTGCCTGCAGTCCTGACCATCTCCAAATGAGAATGTGTGGTGCATTATGAAGCGCACAATACAGCAACGAAGACCCTGTACAATTGTGCAACTGAAGACCTGCATAATGGATGAATGGGGGAAAATTCCACTTTTTACACTTAAACTTGTGTCTTCAGTGCCTAAATTCTTAATACAGTAAGTGTTATTTGAAGAAATGGTGATGTTTCACAGTAGTAAACACTCGATTGTCCAAACTTTTTTGGAGTGTGTTGCAATCATCTGATTTGAAATTACTGTACATAAAAATAAATAAATAAATGAAATTCACAAGGTAAAACATCATATAATGTGTAGTTGTAGTGCTTACAATATAGCAAAGGGTGAATATAATTTACAAATCATTCCTTTTTGTTTTATTGTAATTTTTCACACTGTCCCAACTTTTTTTGGAATTGGTGTTGTACAAAATAATAATAATAATAATAATAATAATTATTATAAACCTTTTGTTTAAACAATGGCCAACAACATCTACACAGTTTTCTTACGTAAAACAAGACTTGAACTACACATAGATAACTCTTATTGGTATTATATTCATGCTATTTAGCCAGAGGGGAACAAGACACAACAAAAAATTGGCTAAAATATTTTTTTTCATTTACAGAACAAACAGATTAACATTGACTAAGCAAAGCAATGTTACTGAGGACTATTATTAAAGGAAAAGATTAAAATTCTCTCATGATTTACTCACCCTCCTGGCATACCAGATATGTATTACTTTCTTTTTTCTGCAGAACACAAATTAAGATTTTTAAAAGAATATTTCAGTTCTGCAGGTCCTCACAATGGAAGTGAATGGGTGCCAAAATTTTTAAGCTCCAAAATCCACATAAAAGGAGCATAAAAGTAATCCATATGACTCCAGTGGTTAAATCCATGTGTTCAGACACAATATGATAAGTGTGTGTGAGAATTAGATCACAATTTTAGTCATTTTTATAATAAATTCTCCTCTCTGCCCATTAGGGGGCGATATGTATTAAGTATTTGAATCATCAAAAACAGAAGAAGAAGAATGGGAAAGTGAAACTGAAGTGGAGATTGACTGAGCAGGGGTAGAATTTATGGTAAAAAAAAAAAAAAAAAAGGACTTAAATATTGATCTGTTTCTCACCCACACCTATCATATCTCTTCAGAAGACATTGATTTAACCACTGGAGTACTTTTATGTTGCCCTTATGTGGATTTTGGAGCTTAAAAATTTTGGCACCCATTCACTTCCATTGTGAGGACCTGCAGAACTGAAATATTCTTTTAGAAATCTTAATTTGTGTTCTGCAGAAAAAAGAAAGTCATACACATCTGGTATGCCAGGAGGGTGAGTAAATCATGAGAGAATTTTCATTTTGGGTGAATTATTCCTTTTAAGACAGGTGTTGAGAAAACTCAAAAAAAAAACTTAATGCATCATGTTGTTAAATTATAACGTTTGCTCAACAATTTTTCTTTTTTTTTTTTTTTTTTTTTACAGAGTACAACCAAAAAGGTGATTAACCCATATTTAGTGCTTGAGACAAATATGACAAATAACTGTGGCAACAATTTTGCAAAACTGCTTTATTTTTAATAAACAGATTTAAACAGAACTCTTCTCAGCCATTACAATTTGTGAATCACACATAATTTATTTTTTAATCTATCTAGAAATTTGCATTTAATTCGTAGCTGTGCAATATAATTTTTACTAACAATTTCCCACTGAATCTCAATGCTTATAAATAACAACAGTAATGAATTAAACAAACACCTCTGAGCAACAATCAGTCTGTCTTCTGTGGACGTATAGCCAGAGGAAAACTATCTCCCCCAGCTAGGTCTGTTTTCTCCCGTGTTTTTAATTTTCTTTCTTTCATTTTCCCCTCTTTACTAACAAACATCATATGGCATTTTTGTTCCTTGCCACAGTTGCCTTTGGCTTGCTCATGGGGGGCTTAAAGACAAAAACATTAAAGCATGATTTTCAATGAGGTTTTTCAATGAAGCTGTTCACTGGGGACATTTAAAACCTTACATAACAGACAGTATGATTTTCTAAAAAAAAAGCTGCTTTAAAAAGCACTATACAAAAATAAATGACTTGATATGAAAATTACATCTGTAGACTTAGTCGTGTTAGATGGCAAGAGCTAATTGCGCGGACTGCTTTAAATTATGTTTTGTGCCATTATTGGCCACAGTTCTTTTTGCACTCTCCTTTTCTCCAGACATTTCTAGCTTTCTGCTTGGTTGAATGTCTTGCTGTTTTACATTACCATGCATTCAATTTTCCAATGGAAATTTTTAGTCTGTGTCATAGTTTGAAACACTGTGTCTGTTTGAGAAGGCCTTTGTGACTTGATGCCTGAATGCATGGCAGATAACATAGTACAGCAGTGGATCAAAGCATAGGTGCAAGATGGAGAGGAGTAGGGTAGACTCTTTGGCCAGAAACAGACTCTTCTTCAAACTGCAATCAGAGAACACCTCTATCTGTGTAAACGTGTACGGCATACGCACAGCATGGTATGGCACAAAGCTTACCATGTAAGCCAAGGTCACCACTGCGATGTTTATGAAGGCATGCCGGGCAGTCGCTTGGTCCTCGGGGTCTGATTCACGTCGACACCAAAGCTGCTTCAAGACCAAGCCATTGGACAGAAGCACAGCTGCAGAGGCATTGAAGAATATAGCCATACCCAGAAATACCGACAGTGCATGCCAGTGCTTGCCCAAATCCTCTTTTAGGTCAGAGCAGGTTAGGCCATGTTTTTTTGTAATGTTACCTTTGATTGGAATGGCCATGTTGGGCACATTGATGAAGAGCACAAGGAACCAGACCACTGCTGACATTAGCACCGCAAAGCCCACCTCTTGCAGTCGGAGCAGTTTTGAGCTTCGAGTGATTTGGAGGTAGCGCTGAACACTAACAAACGATAGAAAGATGATGGAAGCGTACATGTTGATGTAGATGAGTGGAGAACTCACTTGGCAGTGAAAAATGGTCAAACTCAGAGACTCATTGCCCAGATCTTTTGCAATCTTGACGGGAAGGGCCAGCATGAGGAGGAAATCAGATGTCAGAAGATTGATTAGGTAAACATTGATGCACTTTTTAGCGTTCTGGCTGGTTATGAAGGCCCACAGTGCCACCAGGCTGGTGGCCATGCCAATCAAGAAGATGAGGATGTAAAACGTGGCAAAGGGCACCATGTTGTCGTTGATGATACAGATGCTAGTATTTGGATTCCCCATTCTTGGATTGTATAAACTTGTAGAATCTAATTGTACTGTATGTAATCTATGTATTCAAGTCCTAAATAAATAAAGTAGGTCAAGGAGAGGAGTTTTAGTTCTCCTTTTTTTCATGTGACTACCCAATGCATCTGTAAGACCACCGATAATAATTAAAGTTGATTTAACAGTCTCACTTCACCAGAAAGTAAAGAGTGTGGAGGAAGGAAGTGGTAACCCCCCTTTTCAAGTGCACAAAAGCATTTTCCTGTTCTGTGCGCTCAAGCATGTCATGTCACATATCAGTATGAGACAGAAATTGCCATGGAAAAATCCTAGAAAGAGACAGAAAGAAAAATTATAAACATTTATTACATGAAATTCGTTTGCCTCCAACAGTACCAAGCGTTGAAAAGCTTAGGCTGGTTCAGATACAGTGTAAATGTCTAGTTTGTATCAAGGCAGTGAACTGAGCATACTTATCTCTTATAATTGATCTCATTCACAGGACTAATATTTAATGCACTGAAAAAAATGTTAACCTGAAAATGTGCTTCATGTGGTAAAATCTGAATTACCCGTTTTATTTATTTATTTATTTAAGAAAAAAAAAAAGTAACCTGAATACAAAAGGCTACACCAACAAAACCCATTTTAATGGTTGAAATACCTAAGTTAGATATAGCTCCTCATATCCTGTTATTGTTGGTTACTCTCTAATATTAAAAACATTATGTTTATAATAAGGCTGTTGATTAACACATTAATTTAGTGCAATTAATCACGCCATCGTAATAAGGAATTTTCCTACCAATGGAGCAATTCGAGCTTGATGACCACCTGCATGTTTTTGAGTTTCAGTCAGGAGGGGGATGTAAGCGCAGCTCCAGCTGTACAGCTGTTTTTTTTTTTTTACTATTTTACCTGAATCCTCTCCATCTTACATCAGTACATCCTGAACTCATGCATGCTCAAACCGTTAATCTTACGAATCTGTTCACACATAATATCAAAACTGAACTTTTCAGGTAATGTTACAACTTCTAATTCAGGGAAATAGCCAGTGCAAAATTTATTTTGTTTTCAATTTATTTTCAAACGGGGTGTGTTTACGCATGATCTCTAAACTGAAAACTGTAGGTAATTTTGCATCTTCAAAATAATATCACATGGAAAATGTTGATGTGAAAACCCTCAAACAAGGTCCACACATGCATACAGTTCTTTAGGGAAGTGAGCAAGTAATTGGTCAGCTGAAGTCCCAAAAAAGGAAACTCAGGTACTTCATGTAGATGTTGAAAATAATATCTTGATAAAAGAAGTAATTTGAATACTTCTTTTCATATATTATGTGTATTTGTACTGTTCTAATTCACTTGCTTTAAAGCAAGCCATGATGCTTGACATATCCTTCCTTGCTGTCAGTACTCTGTCATTACCCAGACGTGTCTCTCCTGGATCTATCAAAGAATACATCATAACCTGGATGCAAATGTTTTAAGTCTTCAAAGTACACATCAAAGATTAAAACAAGGATTACTTTCCCAACACAAAGAAGTCTAGTCATTGGTTTATCATTCTTTGGACACTTATGACCGATTCTCAGACACATCATGTCTCAGACAGGAAGGAACAGACATATGGTGCTTCAAGATAGCATTGGAAAGGGAGTACTTACCACATCACCAGATATTGAGATCCTGCTACTACAGCTACTACGATACTTGTTCTCAGAGTCTCTGTATTGGCTCCACTACATTACAAATCATGTTTCCTCTTGTCTTGGGGTATGGTCTTGATTATATCAGCCAACGGAGGGAAAGCATTCACCAGCACTCCTACAATGTAGTGCAATGACGCAGCGGAAATGTGAACTTTCCCAATTATTTGACTCTAGACAACCGCAAACCACCAGTTTATAAAGACTTTTCTCATTTGCATGTGCTCTATGTGCTATTAGTTCCTGGTTTGAGAGGCAGCAGGGTGGTTTTGACTTTCCTTTCGATGAGTTAAGAATAAAAGCTGCTCTTTTTGTGGCTGTCCTATATCACAGGACATTAGAGTCATAATAGAGTTTGCATCCTCTCAAACTCTTATTCAGTTCTAATTTGTGTTACATTAATTCTGTGGCACAAAATTCCAGAGTAAAAATAACACCTTCAAATGAACCGGTTTAAGACTTGCTTACTTTGCATACATGATGAACATTTGAATATTGTTACAAGAGCTTCTGTACATTACACCATATATGGTTTGAATTTCGTTTTGCTTCCACTGTAAAAAGTGGTAACCTGCAATTGTCACTTTAAGAAGCTATGTCTACCTGATCTAATCCTTAAAATTAGATTTGTTGGTGTATTCAGACATTAATATTTTTGACTTGAATCAAACCAGTTTAGTTAGGTGTTACAGCATTATTTTTGGGTTGTTTTTTTATCAGTGTAATATCTGATGCATGTGGCTAGAGTCTTTTCTATATTTTATGTTTTTGCTTATTGATATTATGCTTGAAATCAATTATAATCTATAATATATAATATACTATAAATATATATAGAGCTATGCAATCATATTCATGTGTTCACATTTATGTACTCAGTTTTACATTCATTTATATTGTCAATGTACTATTATCACTGTACTAATGCTCAATGTATTCCTTATATGTCCAGCCTTGTACTCCTGTGATTATACATTCATGACACCAGAAGTATTCCTTATATGCTCAACATGTATGTCCGAAAATTACCTCATTCTCTTTCTCTACCCTTGTATATGGGTTTATGTTACTTCATGACCTTATGAGGCTTCAGAGCTGGATGCAGAGAGAGCCTAGTTTATAGTTGTTATTGTTCCAAGTACTGTACAGATGCGGTCTGCGAACACAGGATGTATCTAAGACACCAGTGTTCGTATCTTGCTGAGATCAGGAAATGTATGAGTACTTGGTAAAGATTTATGTACAAGCTATTCTGCAGCCTATTCCTTCCACTCAACCACAGTTTTCGCACTTCAATAGGTCATAACAATATGACCTGACATGACAACTTGAATTACAACTTAACCTCGTGCTGAACTCTGTGTGCCTAAAAAGGAAGTGTTTTTATCGCACAGTCTCAAGAGGGTATAAAGATCTTAAAAAACCTTTGGGTGTCAGACTAACACCTCAGCTCTCTAGCTCTTCACATCTGATCTCCAACTTTGAGGCCTCATCTCGACTCATCTCTGTACTTTAACTTTTTTCCATTTACTTACTTAGTTCACTAGACAAAGACAAGACTTTGTGTTGTTGGGTTTATTCCAGGACTTAATCCTTGGTTCCCTATCTGTCACTCACTCGACGTTGTGTCGATGTAGTGACACTAGGGGTCACTCTTGGGAGCCCCAAACAGCTCTGCTTTTTTGAAAAAAGGCCAATGAGAATTGGCGAGTTGAATTTGCATGCCACTCCCCCGGACATACGGGTATAAAAGGAGCTGGTATGCAAGCACTCATTCAGATTTTCTCTTCGGAGCCGAGCGGTTCTATTCATTGAAGCTGAATTCATCCGCGAAAGTTCATTCACCTCATCTGCTGGATTCTACAGTGCATTTCAGCGGCTTCTCCCCCTCTGCACCCGTGGAGAGCAGAGATGTCCCTGGGCACTTCGGCAGAAACAACTAAAAGAGTATATTCTAAAAAATAAAAAAAAGTGTATATTTTCTTTCTAAAAGAGCGGCACACACGGAACGTCTTTTTAAAGATGCCTTTCCGTCTGTGTGTTATTCCTGGTTGTGGTCGATATCTCTCTGCTTTTGATGGCCACAATCGCTGTCTTTCGGGTCTGGGCACTACCCATGCGAAGACATCGTTCGTGGATGGGTCTTGTACTCACTGTGAGAACATGACCATGACAACGTTGCGGTTGCTGCTTGCATTCGTAAGAAAGCAAGCCACTCCAGCCTCAGTCCTTCGACCTAGGGGTATGAGGCCATGCCAGTTAGCACTGGGGGCGATTTGGGGACCTCAATGGGACCACCTCCGCTGGGTATCCCCCCACGGACCTCCCATTCCCCAGCACGCTCGCTTGCTCAGGTCGGGCGCTCGGACGAGATCGCCGGCTCGTCTCAGGGCGAGTTCAACATCTTGTTCGGAGCCCGGGAAGAAGACAAGGTATAGAGCGCAGCATCAGAGAGCGGGCTCATCCAGTCGGATACAGAGGCTTCGACTGGGCTTCCTCCTCCGGGAGTGGTCGCCCAGTCCCAGGCCAATGCGGAAATGACAGACAGGCTCGACGACTGGTTCCTGGGCTCGGGTCGCCGCCCACGGCCACGCCCTGCCCCCATTCCTTTCTTCCCGGAAGTGCATGAGGAGCTGACAAAATCGTGGGAGGCACCTTTTACTGCCTGGTCCCGGTCTTTCAGCTCCCCCGCTCTCGCTACCCTCGATGGCAGAGCGGCCAGGGGGTATTCTGTGTTTCCCCCAGGTGGATAAGGAACTCACGGTGCACCTATGTCTGCAGAGCGCCCCCACCTGACGTGGGCACCCGAAACACCTGTCCAGGGCCTGTAGGTTTACGTCATCCCTGACGGCTAAAGCCTACGGTGCCGCTGGACAAGCCGCCTCTGCCCTGCATGGCATGGCTCTCCTGCAAGTACACTATGCCAAGGTGCTAAAAGAACTGCACGAGGGTAGTTCTGACTTGGGATTGATGCAGGAACTGCGCTCAGTGTCCAACCTCACTCTCCGGGCGACGAAGGTCATGGCACGGTCTCTCGGGCAGGCGATGTCCACCCTGGTGGTCCAGGAGAAGCACCTTTGGCTCAACTTGGTTGAGATGCACGAGGCTGACACGGCACAGTTCCTTGATGCCCCCATCTCCCAGGTTGGCCTATTCGGCGACACCGTCGAGGACTTTGCCCAGCAGTTCTCGGCAGTGAAGCAGCAGACGGAGGCCATACAGCACATCCTGCCCCGGCATGGCTCAAGACCCCGCACCCCGTCTGCTCATCACCAAGGGCGTCCTCCTGCAACTACAACACCGGCCAGGGCCGGCCATGGGAGCGGGCTGCAGTGGAGCCCTGCGCAGGAAACAGATGCCACCCGTCTCATGGCCAGCCACCAAGAACCCGAGGAAGGCTTCAAAGTGCTGAGATGGTGACCCAGGGGCAAGGAGACCCGCTTCTCCGGAGCTGGTGAGCAGACCACTCCATCCCCCGGTGGAGGGCAGGGAGAAGAATCTTTTGTTTCATTTTCATTTAATTTCGCCACATGCCTAAGAGGCTGTGGTACCCAAAAATTAAAAAAGAGCGGTTTTCTTGTTCCCTGGGTCACATGTTCGGTGTACACGGCCGTCGTCACGACCACCGTACACCGTTCCATCTTTGCAGGTATGGCGCCCCAGCGGCAGTCCCCCCCCACCCCGGTGTGCCCAGCTGTGGCACAAACATGCCCACATGGGATTGGGTCTGGTGGACTATGGGGATGATACTCCTCCTCCCTCCTTCTCGGCCAATCTTATGGTGGGCGGCAGGAGCCAGGTAAGTGCTTTGATGTCCCTGGACTCAGCACGGCCATGGGGCTCAAATCCCCTCGACGTGGCACCTCGAGCTCCGCCCCGCCACGAGGCCCCACCCGCCAGTACGTCTGATGTGATCATTCCCTTGGTCCCCCTCACCCGGAGTTTGGATGCGTGGCTTGCGCTTTCCAACCCGTCGCGGTGGCTGACCCGGACTGTCCGACTCGGCTACACAATTCAGTTCACCAGGCACCCGCCCAGGTTCAGCGGCGTCCGCTTCACCTCAGTGAAGGGCGAGAATGCCGCTACCTTGCCTGCAGAGATCGCTACCCTTCTGTGCAAGGACATAGAGCCTGTCCCTCCAGCCGAGATGAAGAAAGGGTTCTACAGCCCTTACTTCATCGTACCGAAGAAAGCCGGTGGGTTGTGACCAATCCTGGACCTGTGAGGACTGAACCGGGCTTTGCACAGACTCCCGTTCAAGATGCTGATGCAAAAATGCATTCTAGCGAGCGTCCGGCATCAAGATTGGTTCACGGCGGTAGACCTGAAGGACGCGTACTTTCACGTCTCGGTCTTACCTCGACACAGACCCTTCCTGCGGTTTGCCTTCTAAGGCCAGGCGTACCAGTACAAGGTCCTCCCCTTCTGCCTGTCCCTGTCCCCTCACGTCTTCACAAAGGTCACAGAGGCTGCCCTTGCCCCGCTAAGAGAAGTGGGCGTCCGCATCCTCAACTATCTCGACGACTGGCTAATCCTAGCTCACTCTCGAGAGTTGTTGTGCACACACAGGGAACTGTCTGAAAGTGTTCAGACGGAGAGCAGCGGTTACACTGAAACTTTTTCAGAGGCTCCTAGGGCATATGGCATCCTCAGTGGCTGCCACACTGTTCGGGTTGATGCATATGAGACTGCTTCAGCACTGGCTTCAGACTTGAGTCCCGAGATGGGCATGGTGCTGCGGGACACATCGCATGGCCATCACGCCAATCTGTCGCCGCCTCTTCAGCCCGTGGACCGACCTTGCATTTCTACGGGCAGGGGTTCCCCTAGAGCAGGTCTCCAGGCATGTTGCGGTTACAACAGACGCCTCCAAGACAGGCTGGGGCACCGTATGCAATGGGCTCCTGGACTGACCTGCGGCTGCGTTGGCACATCAACTGCCTAGAGTTGTTGGCAGTACTGCTCGCCCTGCGGAGGTTTCAGCCATTGATCCAGGGCAAGCACGTGTTGGTCCGGATGGTCAACATAGCATCGGTAGAGTACATCAACCGCCAAGGCAGTCTACGCTCCCACTGCATGACACAACTTACCCACCATCTCCTCCTCTGGAGTCAGCAGCGCCACTCACATCCCGGGCGACCTCAACACCGCAGCAGACATGCTGTCACATCAGGTTACCCTCAGGGGAGAGTGGAGGCTCCACCCTCAGGTGGTCCAGCTGATTTGGAGTCGATTCGGTCGAGCACAGGTAGACCTGTTTGCTTCCCGGGAATCCTCCCACTGCCCACTCTGGTACGTCCTGACCGAAACACCCCTCAGTATAGATGCACTGGCACACAGCTCGCCCCCTGGAATATGCAAATACGCATTTCCCCCAGTGAGCCTACTTGCACAAACCCTGTGCAAGGTCAGGGATGACAAGGAGCAGGTCATCCTAGTAGCACGCTACTGGCCACCCCCCCGGCGAATTCCCCTGAGGAAGGACCTTTCTCAGGGACGGGGCACCATCTGGCACCCGCGACCAGACCTCTGGAATCTCCACGTCTGGCCCCTGGATGGGACGCGGAAGACCCAAGTGGCCTACCACCCCCGGCCGACTGCACTCACTTCCGTCAAAAGGGTAGGGGACCTGCAGGCATTCTCTATCAGTGAATTGTGCCTGGATTTTGGTCCAGGTTACTCTCACGTGATCCTGAGACCCTGACCGGGCTATGTGCCCAAGCTTCCCACGACTCCTTTTAGGGATCAGGTGGTGAACCTGCAAGCGCTGCCCCAGGAGGAGGCAGACCCAGCCTTGGCGTTGCTGTGTCCGGTGCGAGCTTTACACATCTATTTGGATCGCATGCAGAGTCTTAGAAGCTCCGAGCAGCTCTTTGTTTGCTTTGGTGGACAGAGGATAGGAAGCGCTGTCTCCTAACAGAGGATCGCCCACTGGGTAATCGACGCCATTATGATGGCATATCAGGCTCAGGATGTGCCACCCCCTGTGGGGTTATGAGCCCACTCCACCAGGAGTGTGGTGGCCTCCTGGGCCCTGGCCAGTGGCGCCTCTTTGGCAGACATCTGCAGAGCAGCGGGCTGGGCAACACCCACACCTTTGCGAGGTTCTACAATCTCCAGGTTGAGCTGGTCTCGTCCCGTGTATTAGCAGGCACGAGCAGGTAAGTTCCGGGACAACTGGCTGGGTGTACCGCTTGCGCATAGTGCCTTTCCCCTCCCTTGAGGTGAAGACGTGCGCTCTTGACTCCCAGTTGTGTTCACAGACTATGATCCCTGGATGACTTTTCTCCTTAGCCCTCTGGCAGCTGAGTTTGTGGAGAAACTCGCTGCCCTGTCGGCAAACTGCATCTTCCTTGGGCAGAGGCCCCTCTGCCCCTGGTCGCCATGCTCTGTAGAAACTCCTCCCCCTTTGGGTAGGACCTACCATGGGACCTCTCCACATGACATACTTCCGACAAGACTCGGTAAGATCATGTGATGTATTCCACTGAAAATACACCCCCTCCCCCCCTTTTGGGCGGGGTATGGTCTCCGCGGTGTCTTCCCCTTGGGAGGGACACTCCCTGATGCAGACACTTATGGCTCCCAGTCAGTTAACAAATTCCAATCTTTTTGGGGAGAAAAGAGAGGGAAAAGAGGCCTCGGCTGGGCTAGCCTGTCCCTATAGTTGGGCAGTCAACTTGTTCCTGATGGACCGTTCGACACACATAAGTGTGTTGGATGGCTACGAGGCACACAGCAGTCTGCCCGTCACACACTGCCAGTTCACGCAACACAGTTCAGCTAGTTGTGGCATTTTGTATAGGGACCCCTAGTGTCACTACATCGACACAACGTCGAGTGAGTGACAGATAGGGAACGTCTCGGTTACTTTCGTAACCTCCGTTCCCTGATGGAGGGAACGAGACTTTGTGTCCCTCTTGCCACAACGCTGAACTACCCGCTGAAATGGCCGGGACCTGGTCTCGGCTCCTCAGCACAAAACCTGAATGAGTGGTTGCATACCAGCTCCTTCTGGGGAAGTGGCATGCAAATTCCACTCGCCAATTCTCATTGGAATTTTTTCAAAAAAGCAGAGGTGTTTGGGGCTCCCAAGAGTGACCCCTAGTGTCACTACATCGACACAACGTCTCATTCCCTCCATCAGGGAATGGAGGTTACGAAAGTAACCAGGATGATATATCCTTAAGTCATATCTACTTAGCATTTATAATCAAACATTAATTTTCTGTATTATCGCATTTATTCAGTATTCATTATTTAATTTTTAATTCATTTATTAATTTGTACAAATTAAAGTTGTTATCCCTTCTACAAATCATCTGATTTATTGAAGTAATTTCCATCTGCTGGATCTCACTGCATCAATATCAATGTACAGTAATCAGCTTTAATAATTAAATAAATTAAATCTTGTCAGCCTTCTTCAGTTTTCAAAGCATTCTATGGGGAAACTGGGCTTTGTATATGTTTTACGTGTAAATGTTTATTGACAGTTGTGATGGGTTAATTTTGAGCAAAATGTTTATATGACTCGGGAATAATAAGTACATGTGACAGCCGCATAGGCTCTGTATTGGAAGCAGAAACAAGTTCATACTCCCCAATCTTACTTAAATACAAGCGGTTTTATTTTTGCCCTTACAGTTACACAAAGCATTTCTGGTCTATCTTCTTTATTTCTTGCAATTTATAACTTGAATATTTAACATGTATATTTCTGGCATTATGGTTTGTTTCCATAGCATTGAAACTACTAATCAAGAGTTAGTTAATGTTTAAACTTTAGCGGAATGATGGGACGATCACATTCATAAAGCAAGATGCCTGAAATTCAAGCCCGGTCCTAAACAGTTTATAATGTATTTACAACTTTTATCTTCTCTTCAGTAAAATATCACAGACAACGAAAGCTATGAGAAAGCCCCATATTATTGACTTGACTATTGAATTGATTTTGGACAAATTGTGATTTATTTTTCCTCCATGATGCATCCCCTTGTTGTTTGATTTATACAAAATTTCCCTTTGATTTTACTGATAATTATCTAAGACCATTTTAATATTAAACTTGGCAGAGAATATCTTGCAAATACTTTCTGCATTAAATACATGGGAATCATGTATTTCATCATCATGAAAATTCATGTGATTTTTAAATGTAATTTATCACACTGACATGTTTTGATATCGATACAAACAACTACACCACACTGAACTGTTCCCAGTAATTGTCACTCATGAACAAATCATTTGTCTTCTATGCTGAGCCTAGTGGCAGTCACATGACATATGAACTAAATACTCAGATCTGAAGACCTGGTTGGGAGGTGAACTATTCATTTCTTTTTCCTGTGTAGCGCCTCTGTGGTCTACAACTATCACGTGACAAACTGAATAAAGATTGTTAATTTTGCTGAACGAGATTCAAAGATCTAAGTGAGTAAAATGATCCGATTTTCCCATCACTAATTGATAGAATATGAGAATATGACCAAGAGCATGTTGAGTAGGGGTTGTGTTAGATCAATTAAGTCAATAAAGACAAAATGTGTGCATGTTATGTAAGCAACTAACATTTCCCTTTAATCATAGCAGTGAAACAAGAAGTGAAATTTTTAATTATGTAATTAAATTGTCTTTTGCCTATTTTACTTCAATGCTTCATTCATGCATGCTACAAAATAACTTTGAAATACATTTTCAAAATGAAATAACAATAAAACCTTAACGTACAAACCAACTAACATTAAAATTATCATTTAGGCTAAAAGACATCTTTATTATGTAATAATGCTATTATTAATTTCAAATGCTATATTTATCCAGACCAGGATAAATATTTCTCCACTAATAAAATGGTACCTAAACAAAATACACAAGATATACACAAATATAGTCATATAAAAGCTTATACTGTAGATACATAGTTATTGAGCTATGCTTTATTTGCCTGGGCAGACAATTAATCATTAACTTTTTCATGTCCTTTACCATTATATGTTGCACATATTGCACTATACCTTGTGAAAAATGAATAAAAAATACAAATACAAATACATCCACAACTACAAATAGGATAGGTAGAAATGGTCAAAGTTGAGGTTGAGGTAAATGTTCTGGTGTCGTCTGGTGTGGTGAATCTTTTAAATTCCTTCCTATGAGGTCACTATTAGATATTTTTCCCACTATAGGCATGTGATAGTGAAAACAATTTAAACACTCAATGTAAAAATGAAAAGATACTCGAGGCACAATTTGGGGGTCAAACGCCACACCGGCTGAACCATCTGGAGATCCTCCAGACACCCTTTAAAGGATCCTTAAATATCCTATTTATGTACTCAAAGAATTCCAAAATACATTTCAAGAGCCTTGAAGCCTTTCTCTTCCAATGGGATTACTGAATGAAATGTGTCTAGAGTTCTTTAGAGTTCTTGCAGAAACTAAGACCCAATATACACCTGGAATTAGGATGCGTTTTTGGTGATCCGATAACATGTGGTCAGTGCTGAATACAGGTCTAAACAGGGTCTAAAACGTTTTGTGATAAAAACAACAACAACAACAACAACAACAACAAAAACATATACAAATGTGGTCAAAAATGCATGTGGCCGCATCACATTTGATGTGTAAATGCTAATCCATCCTGAATGTATCCTGGCAGCAGCGAAGCGCCAGTTATGAGAGGCTTTAAAAGGAAGTAACAGTCCGATCTGAAAATTTGATATATACACAAGCATGAGAACTGCACGGATCTTCTTCAGTGTGTCTGATATCAACATGCAGGGACACTTATGAGAAGCATGAACATCTGCAGCTCAGGTTAATACAGGTAATCTACAACCCCAATTCTGAAAAAGTTGGGACAGTATGAAAAATCCTAATAAAAACAAAAAGCAGTGATTTGTAAATTATATTCACCCTTAACTATATTGAAAGCACCACAACTCCACATTAAATGATGTTTTACTTTGTGAATTTCATTGTTTTTTGAAAATGTACAGTAATTTCAAATCAGATGATTGCAAAACACTCCAAAAAAGTTGGGACAGTCAAGTGTTTACCACTGTAAAACATCACCAATTCTTCTAATAACACTTATTAAACATTTGGGCACTGAAGACACAAGTTTGTTAAGATTAGAAAGTGTAATTTCCCCCCATTCATCTATTATGAAGGTCTTTGGCTGCACAATTGTACAGGGTCTTCGTTGTTGTATTGTGTGCTTCATAATGCGCCACACATTCTCAGTTGGAGACAGGTCAGGACTGCAAGCAGGCCAATCTAGCACCCACACTCTCTGCTTACACAGCCATGCACTTGTAATCTGGCCAGTATGTGGTTTGAAGTTGTCCTGCTGGAAAATGCAGGGACGTCCCTGGAAAAGACTGTGTTGGATGGCATTATATGTTGCTCCAAAATTTGTACATATCTGTCTGCATTCATGGTGTTCTCACAGATGTGCGAGTTACTCATGCCATGGGCACTGACACACCCCTGGCCCATACAGACACTGGCTTTTGGGCCTGATGCTAATAACAGCTTGGATGGCCCTTTTCCTCTTTGACCCGGATAACACGACAGCTTTGTTTTTCAAAAACGTTTTGAACTGTGGACTCTTCAGACCAAAAAACACAGTTCCACTGTTCTACCTTCCATCTAAGATGAGGCCGAGCCAAGCGAAATAAGCAGCGCTTCTGCACAGTGTTGATGAAGGGCTTCTGCTTTGCACAGTAAAGTCTTAACTTGCATCTGTGGATGCAGCGGCAAGTGGTGTTGACTGACAAAGGTTAACTAAAGTTATCCCAAGCCCATGTTCATAATATCCATTTCAGATGAATGAGGTTTTTTAAGACAGTGGCGTCTGAGGGATCAGAGATGGTTTTCGTCTTGCCCTTTACGCACCGAGATTTGACCAGATTCCTTGAATCTTTGAAATATATTGTGCACTGTAGAGAGTGAAATGCCCCAATTCATTCCAATTTGTCTTAGGGGAACATTGTTCTCAAAGTGCAGGATTATTTACTGAAGCATCTGTTGGCAAATTGACAAGTCTTGAACGATCCTTGCTCTTGAATGACTAGGCTGTTTTTGAGTATACTTATACAGTATACAGTACTATGACACAATTGCCTCACCTATTTAACATTTCCTGTTTCACATCGCCTTGTTATTTCAACTCATCAAATTGTTATTAATCTTAAATTGCCCCCGTCTCACCTTTTTTTGGAGCTTGTTGCAATAATCTGATTTGAAATTACTGTACATTTTCAAAAAACAATGAAATTCACAAGGAAAAACATGATATAATGTGTAGTTGTAGTGCTTTCAATATAGCAAAGGGTGAATATAATTTACAAATCATTCCTTTTTGTTGTTTTTTTAGTATTTTTCACACTGTTCCAACCTTTTTGGAATTGGGGTTGTACTAAAATAATGGACAATTCTACTTTCTTTCTCTTTTCTGACTTTGCTACGGTTTATTATCATGCAGTAACACATTGACATAGTGATTGATGTATGTCGTCATGAAACAGAGTCCCTCCCCTACAAATCCGAAAACAAGTGCTCACAGGAGACACATTTAACGACCAGGTGTAAACAGCGATGTGTCTCACCTGACCACATGTGATCGAATCACCCGAGATGCATCTTTTTTTAATGATTTTCTCCCCTTTTTCTCCCCAATTTGGAATGCCCAATTTTCCAATGAGCTTTAAGTCCTCATGGTGGCATAGTGACTTGCCTCAATCTGGGTGGCGGAGGACAAATCTCAGTTGCCTCCACATCTGAGACCATCAATCTGCACATCTTATCACATGGCTTGTTGAGCGCATTACCGCAGAGACATAGCACATGTGGAGGCTTCACGCCATTCTCCGCCAACTCACCACACACCCCACAGAGAACGAGAACCACATTATAGTGACCACGAGAGTGGTCTGGCTGGAGTCGCTCAGCATGCCCTGGATTAGAACTCGTGACTCCAGGGGTGGTAGTCAGCGTCTTTACTCACTGAGCTACCCAGCCCCAACCCCTCTCCCCAAGATGCATCTTATTACCGGTGTAAACAGGGTCTAAGAGTTTCTCGGAGAACTGAAAGAGTGCCTGGAGGATCTCCAGAGGGTTCAGCCAATGTGGCAGTTGAAGAACCCTAAAGCCTTAAGTATCTTTTAATTTTTACTTTGAAAATGCATATGACATGTTCATGCCTTTAAGATTATTTGCTTGATTATATTGTGTCTGATTTTATGAGCCTTCATCTAAACCATTCACTTTGTGTCATTACAGTTTAGAAGGACAAAATATCATCCTGCTGTGTATTTAATTAAATCACACTTTCACGTCTTAGCGTGCACACCTTTGTCTCAATAGTGCTCAACATGTTGCTCAGATGCCTTTGCTTATCTGGACTGGATCTTGGCAAATCTTTCTTGTTCTTGAGGCTCAGCTGGGATCTAAAGGCCTTGCAGAAGATAAAGTATATAAGTGGATCCAAACAGGCATTTAGTACTGAAAGCAGGATAGTCAACTCCTTCAGGATATAGAATGCCTGGGCTGCTATACAATGTTCCTTGTGTGTTTTTTTGATAAACGCATAAGGCAGTCGCACCAGATGATAGGGCACAAAGCACACACAAAAAACAACTACTAGCACTAGCATGTTACGTTTAGACTTGTAGAACTTACAGCTTCTGGGTGTAGCCTGTGTGGACAACTGAGCTTGTCGGATCTTTTGCAAAGTTCGACAGTATAGTAGAATCAGAGAAACCAGCACAAAAACAAAAAGCACCATGGACACAGAGTGGGTGATTTTGTAGACCACTCTGAGCTGGGGACTGTGTAAGGAATCACAGCCAATTTCTTCTGGAATTTGAATGTGACCCCAGGAGGTCTGGAGAAAGAGGATTAAGTAGATGGAGGCCATGGCTAACAAGGAGAGCCATGTTGCTGTGCAAATGTGGCATGCAATTCGAACTGTCTGCAGAGCATGAGTCTCTAATGGCCGGACAATCTTCAGGTACCTGAAATGAGAGAGTAAAGACTCAAAAACTGTTGCAATACATTCAAAACCCATTCACAGGGGGCCTAGGTAGCTCAGCGAGTAAAGACGCTGACTACCACCCCTGGAATCATGAGTTTGAATCCAGGCCATGCTGACTGACTCCAGCCAGGTCTCCTAAGCAACCAAATTGGCCCGGTTACTAGAGAGGGTAGAGTCACATGGGTTAATCTCCTTGTGGTTGCTATAATGTGGTTCGCTCTCGGTGGGGCACGTGGTAAGTTGTGCGTGGATGCCGCAGAGAATAGCGTGATGCCTCCACACATGCTATGTCTCCGCAGTAACGCGCTCAACAAGCCACGTGATAAGATGCGTGGATTGACAGTCTCAGACACAGAGGCAACTGAGTTTCGTCCTCCGCCACCCAGATTGAGGTGAATCACTACACCACCACAAGGACTTAGAGCACACTGGGAAATGGGCATTCCAAATTGGGGAGAAAAAGGGGAGAATATAAAAAAAAAATAAATAAAATAAAAACATTCACATACCACCATGAAACTGAGTAGTTCATTTTATATAAATAAAAACTATTTTGGGTGGATGACTGTTGCATTTGGAGATACTCTACATGGCCAAAAATATGTGAACACTGCCTTGTAATTAACAGGTCTGGCTATTTTAACTACAGCCAATATTAGATGGTGCATAAGATCCCTGATCTGACTATGAATTTGGCATCAATAGGATGAAAGTTCTTCCATCAAAATTGGTCTGTGCTTACTGAAATTCAAACCACTGTTCCCAGTGGCCGAAACTAGAAGTGTTGTTGAATGTATGAGCATGGTCAACTTTCCGTGTGATCCATATAACCATGTTGTCTCCTTGGGCACATTTTTTGAAGTACCTTTTCTGTTTTCTGCCCCTTTTGCAAAAAGCAAGGCCCATAAAAAAAACATGGTTTACTGAGTCTGGTATGGAAAAACTAGACTGGCCTGCACAAAGCCCAGACTGGAAACCCACTGAACACCTTGATGAATTGGAACACCATATGCAAGCTAGGCTCTGTCGTTCAACATCAGTGCCTGACCTCACTGATGCTCTTGTGGGAGCAAATCCCCACAGTCATGTTTTAATATTGAGTGGAAAGCATTCCTAGAAGCAGCACTGTAGCAAGGAATTCTGGGCCTCAGACTGTATATTGCTCTGGGCCCCTTTCATATTAAAGTGGCCCTATTATGTTTTTGGGGATTTTACCTTTCCTTCAGTGTGTAATATAGCTGTTTGTGCATGTAAAAGGTCTGCAAAGTTACAAAGCACAAAGTCCATGCAAAAGGGAGTTATTCTCTCCCACAGACAACACTGTTCCTGAACTACAAAAAATGCCTGGTTTGTAGTCCAGCCATTTCTTCCATAAGGTATCTATGTTACTGTGTAACATATTTGCATAATGCCCGCCTAGGGGCTACTTTGGCCTGCCCGCCAGGATGAGTTGGGTTAGTGTTGTCGCCATGTCGAGAAGATGCTGTTTTCTTCACTGTATAAGCAAAACCTCTGTTTGGACTTCCAAAGACAGACGAATTGAAGAATCAGTGGTTAAAATTTATTTTTACCAATATTCCTCAGCAGTACAACCACAACCAGTGACAGATTTTCAAGATGGTTACTCCTGAAAGATGGTGCCGTTCCCACTTTTTTGGGACAATCTGGCGCTTCGGGATTACAACCTGTATGTATGCTTGATTATTTGTGGATTTATCTGCTACCGAGAGTTCAAATGCAGAGTTTTGTGTTGTAGCTTTGGTGTACACCCAGTGCACAGCTGTAGGCCTCTGCTAACCTGCTAGCTAATGTTATCGTGTTGAAATAGTTATTGCTAATCAGCTGCGGGCCCACTTTTATCTACAATTGTGTAGAATTATGCAGATTGTTTGTCATTCTTACTATCATGAATAATGATCAAGTGTGGAGATGGATTTATTTTTACAAACGGTATTTTACGTCTGCGATCCACGGTAGTGCTCGGTAAAGCCCTGCACGGGCCTCAAATCTAGGCCCTAGCCTGGTCCTGGCCCGAGACGCTTAGGCCCTAGCCTGGCCCTTGTCTGGCAGCTTATCAGAATTCTCAAGTCCGACTGGAGCCCGTGTTTTTTTGTATTTTTTTTAAAAATTAAATTTTATTACACAGCCTATACTACTGTTGCAGCCATTAAAATAGTTTTGTTTTGTTTTTAATGGCAAAGTGGTTATATTTCTTTTCGTTTCTTTATTTAGTTAATTTAGAAAAATGTTTGGAGCATTTTTTGTTTGTTAAAGTTTTTGTTTTTTAAAATGACGACCAAGCGACCAGTGGCCGACAGTGAGTTGATTACGTTTGATCAATTTAGCCTCTCAAATTAACACTTGACTTGACTTGTCTACAATAAAATCCATAAATATAAAACACTTAAAGCATATCACACAATGTTAGTTTAAATGTTTATTATCACCACCACAGTAAAAAGGCATTTTTACAAGCTGAGGCAGGCTGCTCTTCTGCTCGCAACGGTGTGCGGAAAAATGAATGAATGGGCTATACAATCTAAACAAATAAAATAAAAAAACATGCAGGTTACCTTACCTCAAAAATCAAGGGTCCACCACACAACATGACCATTCTTATTTCCAATAGTTTCCAACAGTTAGACTAATGAAAATAATGTCAAATCAAATGAAAAACAAGACAGCCTCCTAGTCTTAACATGGCTACAGCCAGAAGAACAGTCTCTTACAGATTATTGTGGAGAAAAAGCACAGCATCCACAGTGGAAGGTTTCAGTCCAGTCCTCCTTTCTTCTATAACTCTTCCAGCTGCGCTGAAGGCACGCCGTGCGAGCCAGTCTTGACCGTCATGGTAGCATGGTCTTGTGTTGTTTCCACCAGCGCAGCACATCTCTTCCATCACCTTCCATGTTGGGATTGAGGCGCAGGTAATGCTGTACTTCATCATTATCCTCCTCCTGCTCCACAATGTTTTCCCACTTTTCCTCAAACTCAGCCAGCGCTCTCTTCTTTGCTGAGTGGCCCGCAGCAACAGGTGCAGGCACAGCTGTGCCTGCCGCTGCATGAATCATAATTATAATTATTAGTTAGGCCAAGGCCAAGTAGGCTATGATTAATACATTAATTTAGGGGCCTATTTAATACAAGGGAAGTGACTTGGTGTGGTTGCCGGTGCAAATAATGTGAAATAATAATAATAATAATAATATTAATAATAATAATAATAATAATAATGATAAAAAAATAATAAAAATAATAATAATAATAATAATAATAACAATAACAACAACACACATAAAAGACAATCTCACCGGCTGGTTGATCAGCCCCTTGTGCTGCCGCCCTCTCCTCCCTATAGTAGGCTATCTGACATCTCAAGATTGACTCAAGATGGCGCCGAGTATGGCTGCTGCGTTGTGAGCTCCGACACAACATAGTAGTGTTTTGTTTGTTTTGTTCACAATTCTTATGTTTTTTGTCTTGGATGTTGTCTGCCTTATTGTCTACGACAGACAAACACTTTTGGACATTGGTTCAGCAATTTCACACCGTAAACCGGACTTCACATTCCTCAGTGGGAATTGAGGAAAAGGGGAAACAGAGCCGGCATTCTCATCAGAGTAAGACGCTGCGCAAATCGACCCCCGCTACCCACTATTCTACTGGCAAATGTTCAGTCTCTGGATAACAAGCTCTGCGAGCTGAAAGCGCGGATCTCTTTCCAACGAGATACAAGGGACTGCTGCATTATCTGCCTTACGGAAACTTGGATGTCTGCAGAGATTCCAGACTCAGCCATTGAACCCGCGGGGTTCTCCGTGCACCGAGCGGATAGAGCAAAAGACCTCTCAGGTAAAAGCAGAGGAGGTGGTGTATGTTTTATGATCAACAAATCCTGGTGTGATCAAAGGAACGTACATTCTATCAAGTCTTTCTGCTCTCCTGATCCGGAATTTCTTATGCTTCTGTGTCGACCATTCTGGCTACCGAGGGAATTCACAGCGGTCATTATCACAGCTGTGTACGTTCCCCCACAAACTGACACAGACCGGGCACTCAAGGAACTGTATGGGAGTATAAGTGAGCAGGAAACCACACACCCTGAGGCAGCGTTCATTGTGACCGGGGACTTTAATAAAGCCAGTTTCAAATCAGTCACACCAAAATACCACCAGCACATTAGTTTCAACACACGAGGGTACCGGGTTTTGGACCATTGCTACTCTCCCTTCCGGGATGGCTACAAATCCCTCCCCCGCCCACCATTTGGCAAATCGGACCACTCTTCCGTTCTGCTTCTGCCCGCATACAGGCAGAAATTGAAACAGGAAGCACCCACCCTCAGAACGATCCAGTGCTGGTCGGACCAATCAGATTCTACGCTACAGGACTGTTTTGATCACACGGACTAGGAGATGTTCCGGTCCGCCTCTGATGACGACAACGAGCTTTACGCTGATAGCGTAATGTGTTTCATCAGAACGTGCGTAGAGGACGTGGTTCTGACCAGAACAATACGGATCTATCCGAATCAGAAACCTTGGATTAATAGCGATGTTCGCGCGGCACTTAATGTGCGGACCTCCGCTTTTAATTCCGGGAACACGGAGGAGCATAAACAAGCCAGTTATGCCCTCCGAACCAGAATCAGAACCGCAAAACGCCAGTGCAGGAGCAAGATTGAAGGACAGTTTAACACCACCAACTCTAGAAGCATGTGGCAGGGAATTAACATCATCACGGACTTTAAAGGGAATAAAAACTCCGCTATGAACACTGCTGCCTCTCTCCCGGATGAGCTAAATACTTTTTATGCTCGTTTAGAGGGGAATAACACCGCCCTCGCAGAGAGAGCTCTCGCGGCTGAAGCTACAGAGGTTAGTTCACTCTCCGTCTCTGTAGCGGATGTAACCCGATCCTTCCGACAGGTGAATATCTGCAAAGCTGCGGGCCCAGACGGCATTCCGGGCCGCGTCATCAGAGCGTGCGCGAACCAGCTGGCTGGTGTTTTTACGGACATTTTCAACCTTTCCCTCTCTTTGTCTGTAGTCCCCACATGCTTTAAAACATCCACAATTGTGCCTGTTCCAAAACAATAAAAAATAACTTGCTTAAATGACTGGCGTCCTGTTGCTCTGACCCCCATCATCAGCAAATGCTTTGAGAGACTAATCAGAGATTACATCTGCTCTGTATTGCCTCTCTCTCTTGACCCGCTGCAGTTTGCTTACCGCAACAACCGCTCCACTGATGATGCCATTGCATCTACAATACACACTGCCCTCTCCCACCTGGAAAAAAAGAACACTTATGTGAGAATGCTGTTTGTAGACTACAGCTCAGCATTCAACACCATAGTGCCCTCCAAGCTAGATGAGAAACTCCGGGCTCTGGACTTAAACAGCTCGCTGTGCAGCTGGATCCTGGACTTCCTGTCAAGCAGATGCCAGGTGGTTAGAACAGGCAGCAACATCTCCTCCTCACTGACCCTCAACACTGGAGCCCCACAGGGCTGTGTTCTCAGCCCACTCCTGTATTCCCTGTACACACATGACTGTGTGGCAACACATAGCTCCAATGACATCATTAAGTTTGCTGATGACACGACGGTGGTAGGTCTGATCACTGACAATGATGAAACAGCCTACAGAGAGGAGGTGCACACTCTGACACACTGGTGTCAGGAGCACAACCTCTCCCTCAACGTCAGTAAGACAAAGGAGCTTATGGTGGACTTCAGAAGAAAAGACAGAGAACACAGTCCCATCACCATCAATGGAGCACCAGTGGAGAAAGTCAGCAGCTTTAAGTTCCTCGGTGTCCACATCACTGAGGAACTCACATGGTCCATCCACACTGAAGTCGTTGTGAAGAAGGCTCATCAGCGCCTCTTCTTCCTGAGACGGCTGAGGAAGTTTGGAATGAACCGCCAAATCCTCACACGGTTCTACACCTGCAATGTAGAGAGCATCCTGACTGGCTGCATCTCCGCCTGGTACGGCAATAGCACCGCCCACAACCGCAAAGCACTGCAAAGGGTGGTGCGAACTGCCAGACACATCATCGGAGGTGAGCTTCCCTCCCTCTAGGAACTATATACAAGGCGGTGTGAAAAAAGCTTGGAGGATCATCAGAGACTCCAGCCACCCAAGCCATGGGCTGTTCTCACTGCTACCATCAGGCAGGCGGTATCGCAGCATCAGGACCCGCACCAGCCATCTCCATGACAGCTTCTTCCCCCAAGCAATCAGACTTCTGAACTCTTGATCTCCCACGATCAAATACATCAGCACTGCACTTTATTACCCTTACTCTTATATCTCACACCGGACTGTCATAAATTATATTATTATTATATTATATTCTCTCTTAACAACTGACTATCAACCGACAGCCTGAATGTCAATACAGTACAATACTGTACATTCTATATATATCTACTTTTTTTAATATATATATATATATATATATATATTTTTATTGAATAATGTGTATCTATATAGTGTGTATTGTATACTGTACAGTGTATGTTATTATTTGTATATTGTTGTGTGTAATTATGTATATATCAGATGTTTAAATTGTGCTGTGTTAATTTGATGTTATTGTAAATTGGTATATGTCTCATCACTGTCACGACTGCTATGTTGATCGGAACTACACCCAAGAATTTCACACACCATTGCACTTGTGTATATGGCTGTGTGACAATAAAGTGATTTGATTTGATTTGATTTTTTGATCTCACCTGCTGATGGATGTCATCCCTCTCGGCGTCGGTGAACATCCTTAATTGACTGAACTTCGGCAATAAGAATATGGCCAGTTTGTGAAGTGGCTGGATGTGGACTTTCTTCATTATGCACTCAAGGTGTCGTTGGTGGATAATTGCTTGGGAAGGAGTGTCTTACACATCTGGTTGGTAATGTTGTTTCAGTTTGAGTAGCCAAGGCACGACAAGGTAAATTTGAAAATTGCACCAGGAAGGCCAGCACATCTGGGGACACATTGTGTAGTTGCTGGCTTTCACCACGGCTCTGAAGTATCTCCTGTAACTCAACATAGACTGACTCAATTGACTCCAGGGTGAGGAATACACTGCTGTATGTGGTTTCTGCCATCTGTTTGAGAGTTTTTGACAACCGGCTTGTCAGACCTGAGTGCTTTAAATATCGGACTAAAGCCTTGGTGGCCTGCAGGGTCTCTGCTACTTCTGGGACTGTTTCTGCAAGCTCATCTGGGTTTAAGGCATGCCGGAGGACAATGTTGTACAAGTGGTCTTGACAGTCCAGGCACCAGTATGGGCAGAGAGCGGCAACAAAATTAGCCCCCTGATCGGTTACCCAGACAACATTATTCATCACTGATGCATCAAAGCCAAGGACTGAGACTATTTGCTGCTGCAACCCTTTTCGTATATTGTCTCCTGTTTTGGCCTCATTAGGGAAGCTTGTTGTGGTGAGTACCCTGCTCTTCATGTCATATTGTGGTGTGACATAGTGACATGTGATTGACATGTAGCTTATCTTATGGTGATCATCCATCCACATGTCAGTTGTCATGCCCACATTTATCAACGACATGACCCCCTTGATCTCTTCAACCATGCCCCCTCTCTTAGCAGTTGCATTTCTTTGCACAGTTTGGGAGATTGTGGTGGGGTCAGGGAGTAAACTTGTAGCTGACAGATGGCCGTGGGCTGCGCCTACAGTTGTTAGCTCTTGTGCTAACTGGATGAAACCGTTCCCTGCCACTGTTTCAAATGGCCTAATGTCCATACAACAGAAATTCATGCATTTAGCTGTGATTAGTGATTTCACCATAGAGGGAGTTGGTTTGGTGAGGAAATCACTCACACTCATTTGTTTGCTGCTGCCTGGTTGGTCCGCTACATCCTCCATGCTCAAAATGTCTTTGTAAATGAGATGATACCATCTTCTTACTATTGTAGCTTAGCACAGCCTTGCAAGTTGTGCATTGTGCATAACCAGTAGGCTCGTTATTTAAGGTTGTCACTACTTGAAAAACAGCCCAGAAGTTTGCCTTTCCTCTTGTGTTTTTCTCCGTTTTAAATTCGCCATTGCCGATTTTTCTCTTTATATTTTCCATTGCACGTGAGGTGAATCGTGGGCCCATGGGAAACCTGTGTGCGTGTGTGTATGCGTGAGCAGACTGTGTTATGTGTGTCAGTGTGATAGGTTATAAAACTTATTTCTATGTTTGTTTTACCATCATCAACTTCTCATAGTTTCTTTTAATTAATTAATGTCTAAAATATAAAAAGGAGGAGGAGCCTAAAACAGGCCCGATGCCTGGCCCGGGTGTGAACTATGATGTGAAAATTGGCCCGAAGCCCTGCCCTAGGGGCGTAAATATGTCGGGGCCCGTTGGGCTCGGGCTGAAATGCAGGGCTCTAAGTGCTCGGCTAACTTGCTATGTAACATTATTGTTTTGGTAAGGGTTTACTATTCAGCTGTGGGCCGGCTTTTACTTAAAACTGTGTAACACAATGGTCAATCTCAAGAGTCTTTATCAGTGGTAAAGTGTGGAGGTTTACTTATAATTACAAGCTGTAATGTTACGGCCACCATCCATGGTAGTCCTAACTTGTTCACTAACTTGTTCACTAACTCTCATACAACCCGATAATGTCCAACAGGGAGTAAGCCTCTGTTCTCCATTCATAGCTCTGGTGAAAAAAGTTTGGCTACACCCACTCCAGCAAAAGATGACTAACTTAGATGCACTACGTGTCTTTTACATTAACCTTTGTTAGGTTCACAATAATCAACAGTATACTACAAAATTAAAACTCACCACTGTGAAATGTCCTGCTCAAATCGGGCTTGTGAAGGTGGCTCGGGTCGATCAGCTTGTTCTTCCAAACTTTCATTATCGGGCTCAAACTGGTACGGCAAAACCGACACCACTATTACCGTAGTTACAATAGTGTTTTCAAGAAGCCTAAAACTCGGTTATGGTAAGGGGCATTACATTTCCAACACACGCTCTAAGCTGTTGACCAATCACAACAGACTGGGCCAGTGGACCAATCAGAGCAGACTGGTCTTTTTGGAAAGGGGGGCTTTAAAGAGACAGGAGCTAAAACAGAGCTTTTCAGACAGGGGGTAAAAAGAGTTGCTGCAGCAATGTACAGTATGAGAAAAATAATGTTTTATGAACATTAAAGCATGTAAACCTATTCTAGTAGACCCCTAAAATAAAATTATGAACCTGTAAATTAGCATAATATGAGCTCTTTTAAAAAATACAGTTAAACATTTGTTGTGGGCTCCCCTGGATCTGTGGGCCCCTAGAATCACTCTCAGTATTCGGGCAGATTCATGGATTGTGCCCGTTGTCAGTTCCACTCGCAACTTCTCATCGAAAAATAATTGTGACATGAAGGGTATATTTTTCAGTGCAGCTCCCTGTGCTTTTACATGGCCGACCCCTCTCACTCCTGCTGCTATCTGCACAATAGAAATAGCGGTCTGCCCATGAAAAAGTATTTTTAATAGAAGCCAAAAAAGGTGAATGGATGCGCACAGTACAGTTCAATCAAATCAAAAATAAGATGTGCTTCTCTGCTAATATAATCTACATACACTGTCATGCAATTTCTTGTATAACTTTTTTTTTTTTTCTAAAAAAAGAAAATTAGCATGCCTATTGAGTATTTGAACTTGAGCTTTTCATCACTTTGCGAAGTTCACAGAAGTGAGAAGCAATGTAAGGGATATTCTTTTATATTTAGCCTAAAATGTAAAGGTGAGATGTGTAATTTCTGTGCTACTAGTGGCACCAAGTATGGTTTTGGCAACACCCCTTAGACTCATCACGACCTTTTGCACTCTCTGATTTCCTATGAACAAATAGGCAATACTAAATAAAAGGTGATAATTGTTTAACGTCGTAATGAACATTACCACTATAATATAAACACACCTGACAGAAAGTGTGGCAGAGGAATCGGGTCGTCCAATAACATCGCCAGATTAAACGGCAGCTGGGTCTGCGGGGGGATCCAGCACTTGAGGTTGTATGTTTCTTCTGGTAACTAGTAAGCCTAACGACAGTGCTGTTTCTGACCATTTTGGCTCCCTAGGTGAGGTCGCTGTTGTTGACGGGGGAAGGCAGTGCCCCATAAGTGACTTGCGCGGTGAACCTGTTATTATCACTCCCGTTTGCCAGAGTGATCTCATCATTGGAGATGGTGTGTGTGTTTGTGTCCTCCACCTTGTAAATGCAACCCCAATGTTCACTCTTGTTTTACTCCATTCTCTATCTCTGTCTTTTAGCAAGTCTTCGAATTTGGGCTTTAACATCTGAAGACAAAGCTAAATTTATTTTCCTCTGTACAAGTCTGCCATGGTTGTTCATATTCCCCCGGCTGAACGAATAGTTCAAGTAGACACGCCCCAAACCCATGCTATAGGTTGAGCTAGAAAGGGATGGGTGGAGTTGAGTGGGCTGCTCAAAATATATATATATACATCAATGTTTTGATAGTGCCTAGGAGGCTCAGTGGTTATATTTTAGGGGAGGTAAACCCACAAATGGCTTACTTATAGTTGTCAATAAACAATAAACAGGGAAAGTAGAATTGATTTTGGCATAAAAAATTTACATATGGCAATTCACCTTTAAGTAGTATCAGTTCTCTTTGTCTTTGATCATACATTTTAAGTCTGTCATTTATGTATTTTTATTTCAGTCTATCTTTTTTAAGCAAGGTAGAAAGGCAAACATTTTAAACATTTGGTAATGTTTTATGGTTTTGTATGTCTAAAAAAGCAGTGAACTGCTCTGTTTTTCAGATGGAGATGATAGAGCACACTCTCCTTTTAGCAGCTTTACATTAAATTAGGAAATAGTGACAAATGTGTGCCCCCTCACAAATTTGAAATGCCACCTTACATATTTTATCCTGTAATGAGTGTATTGTTCAAGTGTCCACATGCTTTTGGCCGTGAAGTGCATCATAACTAATGAACCATCACCGTAGCCTCAAGCAGAGTATAGTTTACCTCACTTTTTGTACTGCTAAACCCAAAGGAGAACAACATGTAGGTGTTACATAAGTAGGTGTAAGGAAAAAGATGTATACCTGTTGGCAGCAATAAAGTCCATGAAGAGAATGCTTGCATATGTGTTTAAATAAAACGCTGTTGCTCCAAAGCTGCAGTAAATATTGCGCATTGTCACTGAATAGTTGGCATAGTTAGCAATGCGCAAAGGTAAACAAAGGCAAAGGAAGAAGTCAGCTGCGGCTAGGTTCTTCAAGTAGACCATGACACTGGACTGGGTACGCTGATTTGTGCAGAAATACACTCTCATTGTAATGCAGTTCAGCACCAGACTGACAAGAAACACTAGTGAGTATGCAAATATGAAAACAGGGTGAGCTGGAACCTTTGAAAATTTGCAGGAAGATTGTAATATATCAGTCGTGTTTTGTTTTATGATGTCATCCCAGGCTGTGGTGAAGTTGGTTAGGGGTGTTGCCATTATAAAAATTAGTGGAACTGGAGACTCTATCTAGATTCACAAAAGAGAAAAATATGTTATGAAAGCAGGCTTAACTGTAAACTGTACAAAGATATACAAACTCTAAAAAAAAAATAATAATAATAAAAAAAATAATAATAATTTAATATGTTTACAACGTTTAGAGGAATGAGAGCAAAAACAGACTTTATCTCTGGTACACAAAGGGTATTGTCATTCACTTGCAATGCTGAGCGCTGCAGAAACTGTGACATTCATCAAGTTCAATGACTTATAAAGAGAAGTTTCTTTCATACATTTCAGGTCTGTTCATAATGGCCTCTTGAAAGTACGCTTTTGTGCTGGTATCTCAATAATACTGCTGCTGACATTTATTTATTTTTTAAAAATTTTTTTAGATAAAGCCAATTATATTTGTATTAGCCAGATGGATTTTAAACAAAAGTGTCTATTAGCTACACTAATTTATTATCAAGTATTAAGTCTTTACATACCTGTATCAGATCTAGTAATCTAGCTTTATACTTTTATCACTCTGTTATGCTCAACATGAGAAAAGACATTGTGGCGTGACACTTCTTACTTTTCAATCAGATATTTGCATTATAATCCCTATAATTACAGCCCCTCCTCTCAAACTGACCATACAACATGCATATAAACATTTACAATAGCCAGATTGCAATAAACACTAGTCTATTTAGTCAGAATACACAGAAACCTTACTCTTGCCAGTAATATATATATATATATATATATATATATATATATATATATATATATATATATATATATATGATATTTATATTTAATATTGTTAATCTACTTTTTAATTTTTTAATTAAAACAATAATTAGCTTTTATCTTTTATCTATATGAAATCATAATAATCATATTTAACTTACTTGAAATCCACTTGTAAACAAGCTGGTCACAGAGCTTTGATGTAAATGTCTGTCCTTTCTTATTCAGCTCAGCTTCCTTCTGCATGCTCGTGCAAAGAGGAAATTTTGTTTAGTATGGTGTCATTTTCAGATAATGTGTCTGAAAGAATGAGATAAAAAATGCAAAAACCAGATGTGGTTTTAGGGGGTTCATTTTGTGGTACTTCAGAAAATAAACAAACATACAGCAGATTACATGAAAAGTTGCAGGAATAAAATGCATACTGTGTTTGTATTTTTTAGCTTTTAATTTTAAAGTGATCTGGGCTCAAATTTTGTTTTCTCAGACATAACACAACAAAATGTATGTGTTTGTTGTTGTTGTTTAGTAACGGTTATGAAGTATGTTAATACATTTACTGTGAAACTAAAGTGTCTATGGTTTCACTTTTTTATGTTGTTGTAATGCATTATAAAAACCAATGAGAAATCCAATTTGAAATAGACCATTTACCCGATGATTTTCAATCCAACAAAATGGCAAGAGTTGTAAAAATATACCACTTCCATCTGACTTGAATGCCTGCAGCTTCAATCCCATTCTAGCACTGGGTGCATTATCTCTTTGATATATGAAAAACAAAAACCCAAAATGAAACGTTTTACATTCTATTCTATTATTTTGTAACTGACTTGAAAATGCTTTGACATTTTTACACTGTCTGGGCATTTTGTTGATCAATTTGTCATAAACACACTACACATATTTTCCTTTAATTGTCTGTACAATCTGGTTTTCTAGTATCACTTAGTAACAATAGACCTTATTCACGCTAGCGCCATCTTTGATTTTTAATGGCAATGACAACGGGGCTGTGAGGGATAGACTTGCATTCTCTTAAATGGGCTGTACTGCAGTTTAAAGTGCTTTTGGATCGTTCCGCGGACAAAACATTGATAAAATATCTATTCAAGAACATTCATACCAAGAACTCCAGACAACATGAGTTCATCAGATATGATCTAGGAGCTTTATACAGCTTTATATCGTTCGTGCCATCGAAGAGATTTTTTTATCGCTCACAGCCTCGTTGTCATTCCCATTAAAAATCAAAGATGGCGCTAGTGAGAATAAGTCTGTACATGTTGTCATGTGTTGATTTGCTGCCATCTAGTGGAATGTCTTTGGAACTGCATTAATTGATTTTATAACTTTTCTTGACAGGTTATATCACACAAGTATTTAAAGGTGCTATATGTAATATTTTTACTGTGCTAAATCATAAAATGACCATAATATGTCATTAGAGAATTAGGAAACATGCTAAGTTGAAATACTGGCTTCTCAGATAACAATGCTACAGCCATATTCTACTTTGAAGTTTCCATTCCAGGCAGGAATTTCTGTTTATGTTTTGGCCTGTGTGATCCCGCCCACTGCCCACTCACCAATAATATTTCTACACTGTCGGGTTGCCAGATTTGAACAAGTTTTCAGGCAAACAACACTGCGTGCTGCAGCCATGGATGCCAGCAAGCAAACTGGATCAGAGATAACAGATTCCACCCGACCTTAAAAGCCTCGCCATCCGTCTAAACACCACCATGACCTGAGGCGTAGTAAAACAAGGATAAATATTGGAGATGCTTTTGGAAAATGGAGACGGCTTAAAGCCCAGAAATCCTTTAAAACGGATGCTGAGTCGGCTAATTTGCGTGTCAACATTCTGGCAACCCACATGAGCTTCGAGTCTGGGGCGGGGCAGACAACTCTCCAATATTTTGTATTTGGACTGCAGTGCCCATTTCAAACGCTTGTTGTCTTAAAGTACTTCAAAATATACATGGACTCAAACACTGACTTCTGTCTAAATGTGTTGAGCACACAGCAAACAAGGCAGCCTGTTCTCACAGTGAATCAAATCAGAAAGAGTTGGTCGACTTAAAAAAAAAAAATTGGTATATGCCTACCGAAATTTAAAATACTGCCCCCAGTGGCCAAAGTAGTAAGTGCTGAAGGGTGTATAGGCATGTATGAGATCCATTTATGTCCAGGAGAGGTCACCAAAAGCAAGGTCAGCTCAAAAGATTCCTCTTAAAGATTCAGAAGATTCCAACATTATTTCAGCACAGACCCAGCTGTACTTTCAAGTCAACACTGACCTGAAATACTCCTTTTAAGATAACCAAATACATGTGTTATGCTAGGCATAACTCTACGCATATATTATGTTAATATATTTTAAATACTGTGAAACAATAAAAAACTTTGACAGATAGCCTAAATTAAGATCAAAACAATCATCCAATTATTTATTTAATATTTATAAAGGAAAAAACATCCTTTATATACAGTATTCATCATGATTCCTATGTATTAACCTATTGATATTCCCACATAATATAAAGGCAAATGAACACAAAAGGAAATCATTAACTACACCTCCACATAGATGTACAGTTGTTGTACATTACACCAAATCCTTAAGACAATCATTTTAAGGCATGATTTTCAATCACGTTATTCATTTAAACCACACAATGAGGACTTTAAGACATTACAGCATCATTTTCTGTAACTGCATCGTTTTCTGCAAAGTTGCTTTGAACCGATGTGTGTTATGAAAAGCACTATACAAATTTAACTGATTTGACATAGCCAAGTGTAAAGGGGTTAGAGGGACAGGAGGAGGCGAGAACTGGCTTTACAATATAAATCATATATTTAATAATAAACTTAAAAAGACACACAAACACATACAGGGCAGCTGCATATAATTCTCTCTCTCTCTCTCGAGCTGCCCTCTCCGGTCGCCTTTATCCCTCGCTCCCCTCATCAGGCTGATTGGGGTCCGGGCGTGTGTCATTCCGGCCAGGCCCCGCCCTCCTCCGCCCTACACCAATTAATAGTAATAATAGTAATAATAATAATAATAATAATAATAATCTGGGCTTTAAAATCTAAAAATAGGCCTACTAAAAATAATAATAGCACTTCCTATTGGCACTTCATGGTGTCATCTTAGAGGAATATTCAGAGATGTAAATGAGATACTATTTAAGCTCTATTGACAGCATCTTAGGCATTACCATAGACAAAATAATTCTGACTTGTCCATCAGTTTATAAAAGTAAAAAAAAAATTTGTTTACAGTGATGCACATTTGGAAAGTCCCCTGATCCCCTTTGCAAAGCATAAATTTTGCATCAGTGACTATTAGAATGGATGGGCATGTGTGAGCTCTAGTTTCCGGGTGCAATATCCAGAGAGTGGTTCCTAAATGAGTTGTAAAGCAAGTTGTTTTTAGTTGTAAATGATATACAGTCAACAGGAATGCAAATTTGATTAACCTTTTCAACTTTGTGGAACATGTAATAAGTTTAGGATTACAAAACAAAAGTACACCCTGATTCACAAATCACAATAATATTATTATTATTTTATCAAATTGTTTATTATTGTGGCATCGTCATGTGTCTGTCTGAGGGAGAGGGAAAGCAGTAAGGCTCGTCACCTGGGCTGTAATTACTCTAACACCTGTCTCTCATTATAGTGATGGCGGAGGGAGACCTGATAAGCTCGGGTTTTCGGCACCACTGTGAAAGATCCAAGTTCATGGGCAACAGAGGAGTCAGCGAACAGCTGAGCGCACGCACGCACACACACACGTGTCAGGGTAATAAAAACAAAGAAACAGCTCTTAGTGGCCAACTCAAATAGGGCTTTCAATATTTTTTCAATATACTGTATGTTACGGTTGATGTTCAAACCTTGTTTGCTCACATAACTGTCAGCTGTAATAAATTATATCCCCATTAAAATACGATACGTAATAAAAGTAGATCTGATAAATAGTATATTTGCCCTGTGTAAATAACAATATATAGGAACTGTATCTAAAATAAGGGGTAATAAATACTAATATAACAGGCTGGATAAATAGACATTTATTAATTTTAATATCTATTTTTTTTCTTTCCTTTCTCTCTTGTAAATGTAAACGAGTGCAAATGTCAACATCATCCTGTATGTCGAAAGGATTGAAGCCTGTCACGCAAAACAAGAGCTCATTGATGTCATAAAATATCATTCTGCTTTTATATTCCAACCGTTACTCCTGGTCTGAGGCTTCCGTAAATATTTAGTTTATACGTTGGGTTACGTCCTACCTAAGTTTAATGGTGCAACGCTCAAATATTTAGTAGTACGTAAATTGTGACTTAGTGTCAATTTACGCCACAACTAGGCTAAGTTTTAACTTACGCACAGCTGGTGCAACCAGCCCCAGGAGTGTTGCTTATTCATGTTTTTCAGACGTTACAGACATTACTGCTGATTTTCTGTAAATCTGCTTTGGAACAATGTGTATTGGGAAAAGCACAAATAAATGAACTATACAAATTTGTTTTTTCTACTTTGGCAACAAAATCAAAATTTTGTCACATATGACTCAGAATTGTCACATATGACTCAGGGAGGGTACTAGCATCCCCTGGCCCACCCTTAGAACAGCCCCTGCCTTGATTTTCACTTGATCTTTGCAAATCTTCTTTCTGAAGCTCAGCTTAGCTCTAAAGGCCTTGCAGAAGATAAAGTATATAAGTGGATCCAAACATGCATTTAGCACTGAAAGTAGGATAGTCAACTCTTTCAGAATGCCCAATGCCTGATCTTTACAGTCACCAGTGAACATACAGGTCAGTCTTACCAGATGATAGGGCACAAAACACACATAAAACGACCCTAGAACTAACATGTTATGCTTTGACTTGTTGAACTTATGGCTGCTGGATAGGCCTATAGCCTGTGTGGAGAGCTGAGCTTGTCTGATCGTTTGCAGAGTCTTCCAGTACAGAAAAATAAGAGACATCAGCAAAAATATGGAGGCAACAATGGATACACAGTGGATGATTTTGTAGGCCATGCAAAGATAGAGACTGTGCATGGACTCACAACTACAACAGGCCTTTTCAACTGGCCTTTGATCATGATACCAGGAGGTCTGGAAAAAGAGGATTAAGTAGATATGGATATGGATATGGATAACAAGGACAGCCAAGTTGCAATGAAAATGTGGCAGGTGATACGAACTGTCTGCAGAGCATGAGTCTCCAATGGCTGGACAATCTTCAAGTACCTGGTGTGAGAGAATACTGTCAGAATACTGTCAAAATCAATTTAAATGCACTGTGCATGTAAAAATATAACATCAACTTCTTTGGTTGCTTTTAAATTAGAATTTAAGGTGTTAAATCTGGGATATTTTATTCCACTCTTGCAGGGCAACTGAGTGCATTTACATGCACAACAATACACTGATAACAATCAAAAATCAGTTTATTCAAAAAAATCAGACAACGTAGAAAACATCATGGTTACTTGTGTAACCTCCGTTCCCTGATGGAGGGAACGAGACGTTGTGTCGATGTAGTGACAATAGGGGTCACTCTTTGGAGCCCGAGATACCTCTGGTCTTTGATAAAAGGCCAATGAAAATTGGCGAGTGGTATTTGCATGCCACTCCCCCGGACATATGGGTATAAAAGGAGCTGGTATGCAACCACTCATTCAGGTTTTATGCTGAGGAGCCGATATAAGGTCCGGCCATTTCAGCATTGTGGCAGGAGGGACACAACGTCTCGTTCCCTCCATCAGGGAACGGAGGTTACACAAGTAACCATGACGTTCCCTATCTTTCACTCACTCGATGTTGTGTCGATGTAGTGACACTAGGGGTCCCTATATGAAACGCCACAATTGGCTGAACTGTGTTACGTGAACTCATAGCCAGCACACCAGGTCAACATGTAACCTCCCCCAACATAGTTATGAGTGTCGAACGGCCCTTTGGGGACAAGTCGACTACCCAAAAGATAGAGACAGTCTTAACGCCAGGTCTAGTCAGGGGGTGTTGATTACTCTAACACCTGTCTCTCATTATAGTGATGGCAGAGGGAGACCTGATAAGGTCTTTCCCCCAAGGGAAAGACACCGCGGAGACCACACCTCGCCCAAGGATAGGGGGGGATATTTAAGTGGAAGAATATGTCACATGGTCTTTCCAACCATGTGGAGAGTCTTCAAGGTAGATCCTACCCAACCGGGGGGGGGGGAGTTACTACAAACATGGAGACTGGGGCAGAGGGGCTCTGCCCTAGGAAGACGCAGTTTGCCAACAGGGAAACAGACAACGAACTAGTGGAAGATATATATTGCATGGGGTTAGCCTTACAGGGAACCACCACATGCGGAGCACCTACCCCAGAACAGGACTCTTAGTTAGCACGTGTACTGGGCCAGCAGCGAGTCTCTCCGAAAACTCGAATGCCATAGGGCTCGGAGGAAGTCAACCAGGGAACAAAGTTTGTGAACACTACTGGGAATTAATGGCGCACGTCTTCAGCGACAAGGGAGGTGGAAGGCACTATGTGCAAGTGATACACCCGGCCAGCTATCCTGGGCTTATCCGCTTGTGTTGCGTGCCATTACCTGGGACAAAACCGGTTGCACCCAGAGGTTGTAGAACCTTGCAAAGGTGTTGGGTGTTGCCCAGCCCACTGCTCTGCAAACGTCTGTTAGAGAGGCACCTCTGGCCAGGGCCCAGGAAGCCACTACACCTCTGGTAGAATGGGCTCGTAGCCCTACCGGGGGCGGCATGTCCTGGACGAGATATGCCATAGTTATGGCATCAATGAGCCAGTGGGCGATCCTCTGCTTGGAGACAGTGCTTCCTTTCCGCTGTGCACCAAAGCAGACAAAGAGCTGCTCAGAGATTCTAAAGCTCTGCGTGCAATCCAAATAGATGCGTAAAGCACACACCGGACACAGCAACGACAGGGCTGGGTCTGCCTCCTCCTGGGACAGCGCTTGCAGGTTCACCACCTGGTCCCTAAATAGGGTGGTGGGAACCTTGGGCACATAGCCCGGTCGGGTCTCAGGATAACGTGAGAGTAACCTGGACCGGACTCCAGGCACGTTTCGCTGACAGAGAACGCTTGCAGGTCACCTACCCTCTTGATGGAAGTGAGTGCAGTCAGGATGGCAGTCTTCAAGGAGAGTGCCTTAAGCTCGGCTGACTGCAAAGATTCAAAGGGGGCTCTCTGTAGACCCTGAAGAACTACAGAGAGGTCCCATGAGGGAACGAGGCATGGTCTGGAGGGATTCAGCCTCCTGGCGCCTCTTAGGAACCTGATGATCAGGTCGTGCTTCCCTAAGGACTTACCGTCGACTGCATCGTGGTGTGCTGCTATGGCGGCAACGTACACCTTCAAGGTGGAAGGGGACAGCCTCCCTTCCAACCTCTCCTGCAGGAAGGAAAGCACTGATCAAACTGCGCATCTCTGGGGGTCTTCGCGTCAGGAAGAACACCACTTAGTGAACAGATGCCACTTAAAGGCATACAGGCGCCTTGTAGAGGGGGCCCTAGCCTGAGTGATCATGTCTACCACCGCGGGTGGTAGACCGCTTAGGTCTTCCGCGTCCCGTCCAGGGGCCAGACATGGAGATTCCAGAGGTCTGGGTGTGGGTGCCAGAGGGTGCCCTGTCCCTGAGAGTGAAGGTCCTTCACCAGGGGAATTTGCCAGGGGGGAGCTGTCGAGAGGAGCTTGAGGTCCGAGAACCACATCTGGGTGGGCCAGTAGGGTGCTACCAGGATGACCTGCTCCTCATCCTCCCTGACCTTGCACAGGGTCTGTGCAAGCAGGCTCACTGGGGGGAACGCATACTTGCACAGCCCCAGGGGCCAGCTCGGTCAGAGAATACCAGAGCGGGCAGTGGGAGGATTCCCAGGAAGCGAACAGGTCTACCTGCGCTTGACCGAATCGACTCCAAATCAGCTGGACCACCTGGGGGTGGAGTCTCCACTCTCCCCTGAGCCTGACCTGCCACTACAGTGCATCCGTTGCATTGTTGAGGTTGCCCAGGATGTGAGTGGCTCGCAACGACTTGAGCCACTGCTGACTCCAGAGAAGGAGACGGCGGGCGAGTTGCGACATTTGACGAGATCGCACGCCGCCTTGGTGGTTGATGTATGCTACCGTTGCCATGTTGTCTGTCCGGACCAACACGTGCTTGCCCTGGATCAACAGCCAAAGCCTCCGCAGGGCGAGCAATACTGTCAGCAACTTGAGGCAGTTGATGTGCCAATGCAGTCGTGGGCCAGTCCAAGGACCGGCAACTGTGCGCCCATTGTACACGGTGCCCCAGCCACGCTTGGAGGCATCCATCATAACCACGATGTGCCTGGAGACCTGCTTTAGGGGAACCCCTGCCCATAGAAACGCTAGATCGGTCCAAGGGCTGAACAGATGGTAGCAGACCGGCGGTGTGCCCGGTGGCACCATGCCCATCTCGGACTAGAGTCTGAAGCCAGTGCTGAAGCGGTCTCATATATATCAACCCGAGCGGCGTGACCGCCGCTAAGGACGCCATATGCCCCAGGAGCCTCTGAAACAGTTTCAGTGGGACCGCCGTTTTCCATCTGAATGCTCTCAGACAGTTCAGCACCGACTGCACGAGCTCGCTCGTGAGGCGCACCATCATCGAGACTGAGTCTAACTCCATGCCAAGAAAAGAGATGCTCTGAACCAGGGAGAGCTTGCTCTTTTCCCAGTTGACCTGAAGCCCCAACCGGCTGAGGTGTCTGAGCACCAGGTCCCTGTGCACACACAACAAGTCCCGCGAGTGAGCCAGAATCAGCCAGTCATTGAGATAGTTGAGGGTGCGAATGCCCACTTCCCTTAACGTGGGCAAGGGCTGCCTCTGCGACTTTCCTGAAGGTGCGAGGTGACAGGGACAGACCGAAGGGGAGGACTTTGTACTGGTGTGCCCGGCCCTTGAAAGCAAACTGTAGGAAAGGCCTGTGTCGAGGTAAAACCGAGACGTGGAAGAATGCGTCCTTCAGGTCTACTGCCGCAAACAAATCTTGATTTCAGACGCTCGCTAAAGTGTGTTTTTGCATCAGCATCTTGAACGGGAGTCTGTGCACGGCCCGGTTCTGAACACACAGGTCCAAGATTGGCCACAACCCACCACCTTTTTTGGGTACGATGAAGTAGGGGCTTTAAAACCCCTTCCTCATCTTGGCTGAAGGGACATGCTCTATCGCGTCCTTCCGTAGAAGGGAAGCAATCTCAGCGCGTAAGGCAGCGGCGTTCTCACCATTCACGAGGTGAAGCGGATGCCGCTGAACCTGGGCGGGTGCCTGGTGAACTAATTTGCATAGCCGAGTCGGACTGTCCGGGTCAGCCATCGTGACCCAAACTCGGGGTGAGGGGGACCAAGGGGATAATCGCGTCAGACATACCGGCGGGTGGGGCCTCGCGGCAGGGCGGAGCCTGAGGTACCACTTCAAGGGGGCTCGAGCCGTGCTGAGTCTTGGGACATCGAAGCACTTACATGGCTCTGGATACCCACCATAGGGCTGGTCAGGGAGGGGGGAGGAGAAAAATCGTCCCCCCAGTCCGTCAGAACCGGCCTGGCGTGGGCGTGTTTGTGCCACAGCTGGGCGCGCAGGGTCCAATTTACCTGCCATAAATTAATGGTGGCCAGTGGTCATGATAACGACGGCCGTGAGCACCGGATATGTGACCCAGGAAATGAGGAAACTGCTCCTTTTCTGAACGTGTAGGTGCCGCAGCCCTTCGGGCATGCAGCGAATCAAAAAAAAGGCAAAGGGTTCTCCTCCCGGCCCTCCGCCGGAGGATGGAGTGGTCTGCTTACCATCTCTAGGCCTGCAGCAGGTCTCCACGTGCCTGGGTCACCTGTCTCAGGGGCGCTTCGAAGCCTTCCTTGGGTTCTTGGCAGCCGGCCATGTGACGGGTGGCGTCTGCTTCCTGCGGGTGGCTCCACGCCGGGGCCGGGCCATGGGGCTGGGCTGCGGTGGAGCCTCTTAGCGCCTTGGCTTGCTGCACTTGCAGGAAAGCCATGGCGTGCAGGGCGGAGGCAGCCTGTCTAGCAGCACTGCAGGCCTTAGTCACCAGAGACAACATAAACCTACAGGCACTGAACAGGAGTCTCAGGCGGCCCCCCCAGGTGGCGGCGTTTTGCGGGCAAAGGTGCACCGCAACCGCCTTATCCACCTGGGGAATCGCAGAGTACCCCCTGGCATCCCCACCATCGAGGGTAGTGAGAGCAGAGGAGCTCAGAGACTGGGTCCGGGCAATGAAAGGTGCCCGCCGTGACCTCGTGAGCACCTCATGCACCTCCGGGAAAAAAGGGACCGGGGCGGGGCACAGCCGTGAGCAGCGCTCCGGGCCCAGGAACCAATCGTCAAGCTACGAGGGTTCAGGGGGGGTGGAGGGTTCCACTCCAGCCCGACACACGCAGCCGCACAGGCAAGCATGGCTGCCAGCTGCGCGTCAGCCTGCGACTGGGCAACTGCACCCGAAGGTGGAAGCCCAGTCGAGTCCTCAGCATCAACCTGCTCTCTGGTACTGCAATCGAGAGCTCATCCACTTTGCGAGCGCCGAAACAAGATCGCAAACTTGCTCTGAGACGAGCTGGCAGTCTCATCCCAGCGGATGAGGAAGGAAAAAACCATGACCGCAACGTTGCCATGGTCACGCTTTCGTAGTGAGAACATGACCCATCCACGAACGCTGTCTCAGCGTGGACAGCGCCCGAGCACGTAAGACCGCGATCATGGCTATCGGAAGCGGAGAGGTAATGACCGCAACCAGGAAATACACACAAACGGAAAGGCATCTTTAAAAAGACGCTCTCCATAAATGCCACTCTTTTACAAGGGAAAATATACTCTTTCAGTAGGAAGAACATACTCTTTTAGCTGCTGAAGCGCCAAGGGGCGTTCTTTGCACTCCACCGGTGCAAGAGAGGGAGAAGCCGCTGTAATACACCGTAAATCCAACAGCTTTTCAAGGTGAATGGAACAGCAGAGGATTCAGCTCGCTGAACACAACCGCTCAGCTCCGAAGAGTAAATCTGAATGAGTGGTTGCGAGCCAGCTCATTTTATACCCGTATGTCCGGGGGAGTGGCATGCAAATTCCACTCGCCAATTCCCATTGGCCTTTTCTCAAAGATCAGAGGTGTTTGGGGCTCCCAAGGGTGACCCCTAGTGCCACTACATCAACACAACGTCGAGTGAGTGACAGATAAGGAAAAATATAGTCATTTAACTTTTGTAAGACACTTTTAGTGTTAGAAAGGCCATTTGCGAGGAGGCATGGATGATCATGAATATTGATGTGATTCACACCTGAGGAGACAAAGACCCCTCCCCTGAGAGAGAATGAAAGTGAGGAGACATATTGATTGAATGTATTGTTTGTAGCTTATTCACAAAATCAAGTTTAAATTAAAAGAAATAATTTGACTATACATTTTCTTTACATTAAGATTTTACTTAAAAACTTTAGACCTACACTACCGTTTAAAAGTTTTAGATTGGTAAGATTTTTTTTAATGTTTTTAAAAGAAGTCTCTTCTGCTTACCAAGGCTGCATTTATTTGATCCAAAATACAGCAAAAACAGTGATATTATGAAATATTTTTACAATTTAAAATAACTTTTCTATTTGAATATATTGTAAAATGCAATTTATTCCTGTGATCAAAGCTGAATTTTCAGCATCATTACTGCAGTCTTCAGTGTCACATGATCCTTCAGAAATCATTCTAATATTCTGATTTTCTAATATGGGCATATTTACAGCACATTTACACCTGAACAGATATTTGCAAGCACAAGCTTCGTTGATGATAATGAGGCAGCATAAACACTATTTAAAATATAATCTAAACATTCATAATATTTTTATATCATATTACATATCATATTTATATCACACAGAATACAATTTAAATACCAACTTTAGCTGAAACAACATTTAAATGTAACTAAAACTTGCCTATTTGGACATATTTCAAATTTCAATACTTTGAATACTGGCTGGCAAGTCTGGAAATAGTCCAACTAGTAAAATATGTACATGTTTATATCAAATAGCACGTTAGCTAATGTAAGTAAAGACTTACTCATCCGAAATTGTATCCTTGGCTGGATCAAGTCACTCTTCAAAATGCAAACATTCATCGGAGTCCTGCACTTCTTCTGAGGAAAATGTGAACTCTTCCTCACCTGTGTAGCGTGCCATCTTCCAAACGCGCAGGAAAGTGAATGAATCTGATGATGAACTTGATGCTTTTTAAGGCATTGTTGGGGGCGTTTACCATTTGCATTGATCGCCTCAGCACATTACAGTACAAATAGCGTGCTCTGCTGATGGGTGGGCTCACATTAGCGATAATTAGCTGAGCCAGGAGAAACTGTACATCGCTTTGCTTCATACAGATTACATTGCAGGAGAATATTTGTTTTAAATTGTAATTGTTTTGTTTAAAAGTAGACATTATAAGCTTTCTTTAGACATATGTTTCATGTTTGTGTGATAATTATTCATGGCGTTTCTGTTCATTTTTGTGACATGTTTCAGAAAGATGCTTGCGGAGACAGAGACGGCTGAAAGCGCACCCTGTTTATTTTATTTATTTTACAAAAGCACAAGGTTTTGTTGTTATTGTGAGTGCACACAAATAAAAGTAGACCCTTTATAGTCTCTAATGATGTCTTACACTTATCTGTATGCCCAAAAATGATGGAGTATTTTAAGTTGTTTCCGCTGTTATGAGGAAAATATCCAGTAGGACGCACTGGCGCGTCCGTTGACCCCTGAGGGTTAAAGAGGAATTTCCCGGAATTATAGGCCTCTCTGCATACTTTTCTTAATCTTCTTCTGATTCCAATGCTAAGGTCCTTCAATAATCACATTAAAATATATATAAAAAAAAAAAAAAAAAAAAAAAGAGTGTTGTTTATCTTCCTAAAAGCAAGTAATGTTTTAGTTATAAATGTTTAATCAAATAAAATAATATCAACATGACTCCTATAAATTCTCCTCTCTCCCCACTATGTGGAAATATGCACGAAGAATGTGAATCGCCAGAAACAAAAGAAGTAGAACTCTTAGGAGAGAAGAACACTTAGGAGGGCTGTCTGAAAGCGGAGATTTATAGTAAAAAAGGACTTAAATTTTGATCAGTTTCTAACCCACACTTGTCATATCACTTCTGAAGACATGGATTTAACCACTGGAGTCATACTTTTATGCTGCCTTTATATGCTTTTTGAGCTTCAAAGTTTTGTAAACTGTGTACTTGCATTGTATGGACCTACAAACCTAAGATATTCTTCTAAAAATATTTGCTTGAGTTAAGCTGAAGAAAGTCATACACATCTGGGATGGCATGAGAATGAGTAAATGATGAGAGAATAATATTTTTTTTGGGTGAACTATTCCTTAAATGAATTAATATAATACAACAGGCATATTGTTTTATTCAGACTAAAAGCTATTTATTTGTATACAGCAAAGAGTTGCATATATTATAAACAGATGTGGCTTATTTGTTACTTTTTCATGAAACATAAATAGAATATGAAAAATTGTTTCACTTAACTACTTGCAAATGCTACCAATTAAAACAAGGCCAAATACTGTTTCAGTAATTCATATATTAATGTAATCTTGTGTTGTACGGTAAACGTATTTGGCTTGCTGTCCATATACTGGAGGGCTCGGAGCTCGAGACTTGACTCGAAATATGCAAAATATGCAAATATTCTGAAAATATGGTACGGTATGCAAACAAAGTGGTAGTGGTTAAATAAGAAGAATCTATACCAGGCTTATCCCTGACTGAAATAAGGAGTTCATAATATTGAGAAGAGATTTTGAAGCAACAGGAAACACTTTTTTCCTTAGCTTAAGGAATATTGGGCCTAGCACACATGTTCTTGGTTTTGATGCTTTGTTGTACCACAATGCTGGACTTTTTTCTTTAAAGGAATATTCCAAGTTTAATACAAGTTCCGCTTAATTGACAGCATTTGTGGCATAATGTTGATCAAAAATAATGACATGTCCCTCCTTTTCTTTAATATTTTTTTTATTTTTTTTTTAGCAGAAATCAAGGTTACAACAAGCAGCTTGCAATGGAAGTGAATAGCGCCAATCCGTAAATGCTAAAATACATCTCAAAAGTATTGTCACAAAGCAAAGTACAAAGTATTTTTTTTTTTTTCATTTATTTATTTATTTATTTTTAAACAAGTTCAGTTATGACAATTCTAAGAAAACATTTTAGTTATACAAACAGTATATACACAATTCTCTGGATGCAAATCTAGACTGTGGTGCTGAAGAGGAGGAGGGTTTCAGGGAGAAACTTCTCATGATGCTCTGCAGTGAAACTGGCTTACTTGCAAAAAACTGAGGCAATATAAATGTTAGACAAAGAGAGAGTATGCAAACTGACTTGATAAAAAATTGCATGTCAAAGGACCTATCAGCTTGTGCCATGTAGAGTTTCATGACTTGGAATCATTTACTAGTTTCCTTCACTTCCTTTATCTCCCATTTTGCCTTCGTTCGCTGTCAGGTTGGTGACGTTTTTTCATAAAGCTGAACTGGGCTCTGAAGGCCTTGCAAAAGAGAAAGTAAATAAGTGGATCCAAACAGGCATTTAGCACTGACATCAGAACAGTCACTTCCTTCAGGATGAAGAATACCTGTGCAGTTGTACAGTCATCCAGTAGGGGACTGATGAACGTGTAAGTCAGTCTCATCAGGTGATAGGGCACAAAGCACACACAGAAAATGACCAATAGAACTAACATATTACGCCTGGATTTTTCAATCTTATGACTATTGGATGTGACCTGTGTGGACATCTGAGCTTCTCTGAGCTTTTGCAGTGTCCTCAAGTACAGAAGAATCAGAGATATCAGCAAAAAAATGAAGAACACAAAGATGCAACTGTTGATGATTTTGTAGGCCATGGCAAACTGGGGACTGTGTAAGGACTCACAGCTAATTCCTTCAGGCCTTCGACTGTTACCCCAGGAGGTCTGGAGAAAGAGGATTATGTAGATAGATGAAAGGGATAACAATAAGAACCAAGCTGCTACAGAAATGTAGCGTGCAGTGTGCACTGTCTGCAGAGCATGAGTCTCCAACGGCCGGACAATCTTCAGGTACCTGAAGTGAGAGAGTAAAGAATATCAAATGCACAGACAGAACACTGTCTCTCTACATTAAATCTGAAACACATATACTTGCATTTGGCTTAGAGTTAAACATTCTTAATCGCATTGATAATAATAATAATAATAATAATAATAATAAATATGTGGGGTTCAAGTTTTTAACAGATATCAATTATTAATAGGACAGTCTGTTAGCACCTAAATACAGATAAATTGCCATCATTTTCAGAACCATCAGGTTGAGGTCCACAGAGACATGGTCTTTTAAAAATTCCTGATTGTTTTAGCGCCACCTATTTTCTGAATTCCACCAGATTTTGCATGCTACTTCAGAATCAAATGTCACATTTCTGTATTAAATTTGATGAAAATTGGATTTATTGTTTAGGAGTTACAGGCTTTTGTATAAACTAAGTCATGCTCTTATAGCCTTGCCAAAAAAAAAAAAAAAGTTCAAAACTTTTTTTTTACATGTATGATTGGCTGTCCACAGATGTTGAGTGAAGATCCTAGGACTGGTTCACAAAAGTATAATTATTTATGTATTTATTTATTTTTATTTTTTTTAACAATCTAAAATGTTTTACAAACAATTTGATTGTAAGAAAGAATTATTGCACATCACTGATTATGATTTAAAGAAAAGTATAAATGCTTATATTACAATAAAATTCAGTAACATTTTTAACTAATAGGTGGTGCTGTCACAAATTGTATGGTGCGATCAAGATGTGGTGACAATGACAAAGTTTTATGTCAATACGGCAAAGTGTTACTGAGATAAATCCTCAGATGCTTTTATGTGTCTTGCCATCTAATTCCTTGGCACGCTGTTTGAGAACCATTTAGTCTATCAAAAAGCCTTTGCTAGATTTCTATCGTGAGTGTCCCTAGATGATACACAACAAATTTAGTGCGAATCAGACTTACGGCCTAGGGGCAGTTTGAAAAAGTTTTTCAATGAAATTCGATATGGTGGACAGGAAGTATGGCTGACCATGGCAAATTGGGTATCAGCATACTTAACGTGACCCAAGGAATCTACAGAGAGCAGTGAAAGGATGATAGGCCAAATTAATTAACATTATACTATTTTTTTTTAACATTGCATTTTTATCTTTTTACTAAGGTGGTGCTGGCCCTAAATTTTTTGCGTATTTTAGGGCATGGTGCCAGTGAAACATACCAAGTTTTGATACAACTATCCGTTTGAAAAATATGGCATTTCATGACAAAATTCTAAATGGGTGACGCCTATTATGGCCAGCATAGAAAAATCGGGTATCAGTCGACTCCATATGCCCCAAGGAATCTAAAGAGACAATCTCATAATTTTAGGCAAACTATTCAGAAGTTATAAGCATAAATACCACTAGGTGACCACTAGGTGGCGCTGTGATATAACTTTGTAGGTAGCCTTAGGTCATGCTTGTGATGACACATACCAAGTTTCATGTCAATACGATAAAGCGTTGCAAAGATATAGCCTCTACATCTGTTTTAAAGTGCTCACCGCCGAATTCGTTGAAGCTTTATTCGAGAACAGTTTGGTCTATCAAAAAGTCATCAGTATCTCTAGATGATACATGACAATTTTTTTGCAAATTGGACATACAGCCTAGGACTACTTTGAAAAAGTAGGTTTTGCAAAAAACCAATATGGCGGAAAATTTTTCATGACGGAAATGAATTTGTTGATGGCCATTTTTTCAGCTTGAGCCAAGGATTCCACTGATATAATGTCAAAATGTGTGATTTTCTTGTTTTGTTCACAGTTTGGTCTACACGATCAGCAGAAGAATTATAATAACAGAAATCCTGACAATTACAAAAGGATTCAGCATTTCGTACTTGAACCCCTAATAATAATGCTATCATATCAAAATAACTATTATAATATATATATATATATAAACACAAATATGTTTGAAATGCCAAGGTAATATATACCTGTTTGCAGCAATAAAGTCCATGAAGAGAATGCTTGCATACATGTTAACATAAAAGGCTGCTATTACAAAGCTGCAGTAAATGTTGTACATTATCACTGAAAAGTTGGCATAAGTAGCTATGCGCACAGGTAAAGAGAGGCAGATGAGGAAGTCAGCTGTGGCTAGGTTCTTCAGGTAAACTGTGAAACTGGACTGGACTTGATGATTAGTGCAGAAATACACCCGTATTGTGATGCAGTTCAGCACAAGACTGACAATGCACACTAGTGAATATGCAAATATGAAAAATGGGTTTGCTGGGATCTTTGAAAAGTCACAGAAAGCTTGTGTTATGTTTGTTGTGTTTGGTTTTATGAGGTCATTTGGAGAAGTGATGAAGCTGGTAGAAGGCACTGGTGACTCCATCTAGATAAGCAAGAGAGAGATAATTTCATTGAAATTTTGAAAGCAGGTTTAACAAACACAAAATAGAATCTCATTAGGGAATATAATTTTTCCCATTAGTATACAACTCTACACCAGTGTTTCACAACCACTGTTCCGTGGCACACTAGTGTGCCGTGAAAGATTTTCAGTTGTGCAGTGGAAAATTATCAAATTCCACAAAATAAATAAATGCATGGAAAAAAAAAAAAAATTCAGGGATCCAAACTCCTCACCTTTCAGAGAAATTTGCCATTTTGAAACCATAATCGGTCACTTTTGTGATTGTGAAGAGCAATAATTAATGTGCAAAAGTGAAGATATTTATACGCGTTAATGGTCTTTCACACGACTCGTGTCAGCGCTGCAGAATACATTTAAGTCTATGAAGTGACGCCACTTTACACCAAAGTGTTTTTCACACACACGTTTTTGCTTTACCAATAATGTCTTTGAGAGTACTAAGCAACAAGAAATATTTAAAAACTCTCAAAATTTGTGAAGAGACATTGAATGTCTCATAATTTCTTTTAATTAAATATTACCTTATCGTTTATGAATATCAGAGACCCCAGTTATTGAACTAATTTAAATTCACCAAGAAAATGCTTAGACTTAAACATAAACGAGTCCTTTTATTACTTTCTGCTATCAAAGCAACTGCAAGCTTTTTTCTCTCTTCCAAATACATGTTTTCAATGTTTATTGTGCACACTTCCCGCTTTTTTACATGGCAAACACGTAAAATCGCCCCTCTATGACGCTTTCTGCAACTCTTGTCATGTGGAGGGCAATGTGGTGCTTGAGGCTGGCGTTGAACGGAGCATTGACGCCTCGACTCAACTCGTGAAATGTGCTTTACAATGACGAAAGAACATTACCGAAACTCAAAATTATTATTATTTAACTATTATTGTGGTCTTTTCTGATAAAAGCCATGCTCAGCAGTTTAAATAGGCTACTGTAGGAAAATGAAACCATAGATCTGCTTTGTGTTTATAATTCTTGTACTGAAGTCTGTAGATTTGTAGCCAGGCAAGTTTTAATAAAGGAGAAGGTAAGGACGTTATTGAAACTCACTATTATTAGACTATTATTGTTGTCTTTTTGGATGAAAAATAATGGCATGAACGACTCAAAATGATTCACTGACTCACTCATAGCACATAAGACGCTCATTTGTCACCACCTAGTGACGTTTCCAGAAGGGGTCACTGAACTAATCAGTTAATAAAATTGAACAGATTTGTGAAACAGAAGCAAGCCTCACCAAAATATTCTTTATTTTGCAGCTAATTCTGCACAATTGTAAACTTGAATCACTAAAATAGCTGCAATTGGTGCTTTTAGCTTATTCTTTTTTTTAAAAAATGTCTCCAGAAATTTTTTTTGTGGACGAGTGATTGTCTTACCTTTTTCGCCCCTCATGAGTTTGCATCCTTGTAATTTGTTGTGGCATTACAAGAACAAACTTACAAATTAGAAAAGAAGTAAATCTGTTGTTTTTCCATTACCCAGTTAGCGCTCTTGCCACCTGTGACCTCACACAGCATAGCCTACCTATGTGACTTTTTTTTTTTTTTTTTTTTTTTTTTTTTTTGCATAGCTGAATTTCAAACATAACAAGTAAACACGCTACTAAGACGGACAGAAAACATGGACAAGTTCTTGAAAAGGACAAATATTGACGATGGTTAGCCTATGTGGGATAGTGGTGTGCCGCAGAATTTTTTAGTCGTAAAAAGCGTGCCGTGGCAGAAAAAAGGTTGGGAAACACTCTTAATGGATGTATTTGTTTTTGCCAGGGCAGTCTCGTAAGAGAAAATTCAGTCAAGCTCAGTTCAGAGGATTCAGTCAATATTTCTGTTTCACCAGAACATGTTTTATTATATTTATATTATAAATATATTAGTCTAGTAGTTAGATACAATTTTAAGGCCCTAATCCCACCCTTACTTTAAGGCTAGGGCAGGGGTTCCCCACATATTTTGTCAGCTGAACCCCTTTGACTTATTGAAGTTCCCCCTGATATTTTAAGTAATGTTAAGCTTTTGAAGTATAATTAAATTTACATCTTTGCACTTACTTTTTCTTATTATTGTCATATTTTAATGAACCTTTATTGCATTTATTGTTCTTAACATTTGATTTAATTTAATTTACTATTTACATTTCTATCCCAATGAGATTGCACTACATATAATCATTATCAGCTGCAGTAGTGACGTTTTTACAACAATAAATAAATAAAATAAAAAACTGGAAAATGATCTACTATTATCTGTAATTTTTGGATTTATTTCCCCGATACATATGTCATTCCACTTGTATATGTACATTTTATATCTGGATATGGTTTTGCCAATTTACAGTACATTTTCAATAATTAAAATCAACTTCAGAGAAGTAACAAAGCCAGGGCTTGAGCAACCATTATAACCTGGGGGGGGGGGGGGGGGACATGTCCCTGTTAATACTAGAAATATTTTGGGGGAATGAAACTTTATATTTTACAATATATTTTAAGAGTTTTGATAGCCGTGCAAGGAAATAGTAGCCTAGATGACACCTTAAAAACCCAGCAGAAGCCGACCGATTGACGGCACAAGTGGCTAACAGCCCAAGGTGATACAACCATCACCACTTGCTCACTCTTTGCTCACCTCATTTACTCAAATGAAGTTACTTACAAATGAAGACTGTTGATTTTGAAGGATCAATAAGCTAGTGTTGATTTTAATTAATGTTTCGTCGATGTTAATGATTGGTGATTATCTTTGATAATTGTTGATTTAAAGGATTAAAAAAGCTAACATTGATTCTCATCAATGTTCTTATGATTTGAATAATTAATAATTATCTTTGATAATTATTAATTATTGCTAATAACCAAACCCGCTCCTAAACATAGCGCATTACATTTACTGGAGACCCATATGAGGTTTTAATGAGTTAGATTCAATTAATTAATTTAAATATTAATTAATAACTAAAGAAATAATTATCAATTATTTCTGATAGTAACACTGATCTAAACAACCAGTAAAGCCCTACACTAACTACCTATACTTTTATAGCAATACTTTTACTCAAGTGTAGAGTTCCATTAGTCTTTTCACCACTGGTCTTCATGTCATCTTAGAGGACACCACCATTTCAAACGTGTTTTCAAAAATACTATTCTACTGTAACTATTTATTTCGATATATAATCCTATAAAACAAAATGCATAGGGGTAAAATAGCTTTAATGCACATAAAGATGTAATTGCTGACCCTTTTTTCATAATAATTCAATTGAAGCCCAATCATAAACTTACTTGAAATCCACTTGAAATCAAGCTGGTCACAGAGCATTAATCTGGCTGTTTGTCCTCAATCACCTCAGTTTCCTTTTGTATGCTCATACAAAGATGGAAGAGAGTTTTGTACGTATGTTTCAGGAACAGTTTATTCAAACTACTGTTTATGTTCGGCGGATCACATGCCTGACTACAGCAGTGCATGCCAGTAGCATAGCCAGAAATTGTAGTTCTAAACTAAAGTTTGGGAGGAGCTTGTCAAGTTAGAGTTATCACCCTGTAACTCTAGGCTGGTTGCCCAATGAAGCTAAGCAAGGTTGAGCCTGGTTAGTACCTGTATGGGATACCTCCTGGGGAAAATTAAGGTTGCTGCTGGAAGAGGTGTTAGTGAGGCCAGCAGGAGGATTGGCTGCTCAATGCTCAAACATTTCTCCTTCTATTATCCACTATAACCGGGAAAATAATATGGACATCTATGATAATATTACATTTAATCCTATTGATATAAAGACTTTTGATGAAGATTATATCAATTGTGCTGATTCTGATTTAAACTGTCTGAAAAATTTCAATAATGAACCAACTGACTGTACATATTTCAATGTAAAACTATTTGATGATCTACAGTAAAAATTGCAGAACCCCCATCCATGTCTGTTCTCCTCTGTTCATTTGAATGTGTGTAGTCTTTCGAAAAATCATGACCATCTTATCAATTATCTATCTTCTCTTAATCATGACTTCTCCATTATTGCCTTAACAGAAACATGGCTAACTGAAGCAGTTACTATGTTGTATGATACGCCTTCCTATACTTTTGTACATGTCTGCACAAATTCAAGAATAGGAGGAGGAGTCTCAGTTTATTTTTATGATAGTGTGCAGTTTTGTGTTAGGGAAGACCTTCCATTTGCATTATGTAGTGCTGGCTCTGAATGTTTATTTATTAAAATTTGTTCTGGTTCAATATTTCATGGTTATAAAGTTATAATACTGATACTGAAAGTTTTAATGAAGCATTGGCAACAACTCTGGACCATGTAAATAATGAAAGAGCACTTTGTTTTCTTTAAGGAGATTATAATTTAAATTGACTAGATAATGCAAATCATTCGATATCTGACTTCCTAAATATTCTCTATGGTAGTTACTTTTATCCCCTTATTTATACACCAGAGTTACTAGCTCCGCTGCTACTGTTTGATAATGATTGATAATATCAAAATATTGATCATATTTTTACCAACTCTTTGAGTCTCACATTAAAATCAAGTGTTGCTTACTGATATTTCTATTCACTTACCAATATTTATTTTATCATCTATGAATAAAAACAAAACCAGAGAAGTAGATAAAAACATTAAATGTAGAGTATTCAGTAAATGTAATGCTGAACATTTTAAAAGGATGCTTGAAGGTCTTTCATGGGACAATATGAAAACTCAGATCCCGAATCAGCTTATCTGTCTATGTCTGTTTATGTCCATATTCAATTCTGCTTTTCATTGCTGTTTTCCAATAGTTACACCCAAAAAGAAAATGGTTAAAGGATTTTGTAAACCTTGGTTTACACCAGGTATTTATAAGTCCTCAATTCAGAGGAATCGATTATATAAAAAGTTTCTCATCAATCCCACACCTCTCATTTAGCAACTTATAAATCATACAAAAATAAATTCAGTCATTTGTTAAGAACAGCCAAAAAATATGTTTTACCAGTAAACATGAGGAATGCACTAACACCAAATCCACATGGAAGTGTCATGAATCCCGCCTTTGTTGTTGCTCCCGCTCACCACCAGAGGGCTCCATCACCTTGGGATTGACTTTAACTCTCTGGACTCCATCTCCCATAATCCCTGTACTTGTCAATGAATACTTGTTCACCTGTTTCCATTTCATTCAGCTATTTAAGTCTCACTCTCACTCGCTGTGATAGCGAAGTCTTGTTTTGCCCATCAAAAAAATGCATGTAGTACCAACCTTGGCTACCAGGTCCCACTATCAGTAAACATGTAATCTTATGCTTTTAATGCTTTCTTTGTTGCTGTATAGCTGAATAATACATTTATTATTTATTTAAGGGTTTGCAAACCTTAATCAAGACAAAATCAGGTTATATATGTTTGATATGGCATTCGTTGTTGTGTAACAACTGGAGTTATTTTTTTGTTTGAAACTGTTGGTCTTTCTAAAACCCCCCTTTCTATGCCGTTTGCTCAGTGTTACATGGTGGAAGCGAAGGAATGTATTGAGGAAAACGGGAAACATGGGGAAATTATTATTATGTCTGTCCTTGTTAGTGTTAGGGGTACATCTGGTAATGTTAATATTGTATGTAAAAAAAATTTGAAGAGTGAAAAATAAATGTAAGACTTAGGCTCAGGAAGGAACTGAGACACAATTTTTTATTTTTTTCAATGTTATTTGTTTTCTCCACCTTGCGGTTCAGAGCTTCCACAAAAAACTGAATAAAAATAAAAAGTGAATAGAAAATAAGTATATATAGAAATACACAATAAGACTATATATATATATATATATATATATATATATATATATATATATATATATATATATACATACATATAAATTTTCTCTCTTCCAAAATGTTTTCTTGGAAAATAATATATATATATAGAGTGAGAGAGAGAGAGAGAGAGAGAGAGAGAGAGAGAGAGAGAGAGAGATAGATAGATAGATAGATAGATAGATAGATATGTACAAATACAAACCTGTTATATACAGATGCAAGGGAATGAAGAGGTAGGATATGTCGGATAAATATAAATAGACGAAGCTGTGTATTGCACATAGTTATTGCTCTATGGGGCAGTTTTAACTGTTCATGGATAGCTGGATAGCCTGAGGGAAAAAAAAACTGTTCCTGTGCCTGACGGTTCTAGTGCTCAGTGCTCTGTAACGCCATCCAGAAGGCAGCTGTTCAAAAGGTTAATGGGCAGGGTGAGTGGGGTCCAGAGGGATTTTTCCAGCACTTTTCCTCACTCTGGAAGTGGACAGTTCTTGAAGGGAGGGCAGGGGGCAACCAATAATCCTCTCAACAGTCCGAACTGTTCTTTGTAGTCTTCTGATGTCCGATTTTGTAGCTGAAGGGCAAAGGACAGACTCAACGACTGCAGAGTAGAACTGTATCAGCAGTGCCTGTGGCAGGTTGAACTTCCTCAGCTGGCAAAGGAAGAACAACCTCTGCTGGGCCTTTTTCACAATGGAGTCATTGTGGGTCTCCCACTTCAGGTCCTCTGAGATGGTAGTGCCCAGGAACCTGAATGACTCCACTGCTGCCACAGTGCTGTTTAGAATGGTGAGCGCCAACCTTCCTTCTGTATACAGACTCATCGTCATCTTGGATGAGGCCGATGACAGTAATGTCGTGCAAACTTCAGGAGCTTGGCAGAGGGGTCCTTGGCGGTGCAGTCATTTGTATACAGGTAGAAGAGTAGTGGGGAGAGCACACATCCCTGGAAGGATATAGATATAGAGAGGATATAGAGATCACATTCCATTTCAATTGACTGTTGAATGATGTAACCGTATGTGATGCTTCAAAAGACAAAAACAATAAATAAAGTGATCCAGCACAGTGTCATGAAATTTTCTTTCTAAATTGGTTATAATATTCAAGATATGATAGATAAAACTATATTTCATATTTGATGTGATTATGAATAATAAGATCATATTATTGTAAAAAAAAAAAAAAAAAAAAATCATGTTCTACGTATTAGATTTAATCTGCAACACATTGTGAACTTCACACATTCAATGCCGATAATGATAGCAAATATATGACTTTGGCTTGCATTGAATACAACATGCATCATATGAACTGTAAAACATCATCCGATCTCCGCTCAAAAGACCAGCGATCTTTAACGCCACTTGTGGGGTTGCCTAAATAAAATAAAATAATGAAAGAACAATAGTAAAAATTAAATCAGAAACATGTACAGTACATCGTGACAACTGAAACAGGATGATTGACAAGTCGTTTTGGTCGCAGGATGCATGTGACTATGCAACCAGGGGTCTGTGGTTTCAAGATACAGTTTTATGATGTGAAAGTATGTCTCAATACTTGCACACTCCTTAGCTACACACTAAAAAGTTTGCACATTTTCATAACAAAAAAGTAGATACTCTAAAGTCGTAATATAAGTAGGCCAATTGAGACACAGGGAGTAAGTTAATGGACATGACAGCCCTATGGAACATGGAAAAAACAATTTAATAGTTTATGAATAAACAACAATGGTGTTGATGTGGGAGTCACTGTTGTGCTCAGTTGATAGCTGTATTGCATTGTCAGTGCTGTTCGGTAAACAACATCATATTAGCCGGATAGCTAGCTAGTGGTTACCTAGTCTCATTACTGGTTTACATGACAACAGGGCTATGTAGCCGCTAGCCAGCTAATATTTTCTAAGGCCTGAGTATACTTCGGTTGTCCACGTTGCAGATCGCTCAGCGCATAGTATGCGTGAGGCAAATTTCATAATCAGCCCAGTCCGCATGGCCCAGATTTCCTCACCCATGGATGATGGTCTTCGTCTGTGCTCATCGTCGGTACATGCGCCAGCCATTGACTGTACTAAAAGAGTATTACAAAGCAGCTGTAGTGGACATGCGTCGTCGAACACATTCGTATTTGCTAGTGGTCAGAAGAGTATACTCATAAAGGCAACTCGGTCGGCCAGACGCGATCCGATCCGGAACGCAGAAAAACGAAGTATACCCAGGCGTTAACCGGCTGATTTCATGATTGTGATTGAGATAGATAGTTGTGTGTATAACTTTGCTGAACTGCTTGCGTTTTTAGCAACACATACCTGATCTGATTGTCTAGATGTACTGTAGTACATAGGCTAAATATATACAAATTACTCAAAAGTTTATCATCGATTTCGAGGATGTATTTATTTATTTTTTTAATATGAATTGCCCAGCCCTAGTGTGCACACCTTGCTACTGTTAATTAAGTACACAGGCTATAGACCTATCCTGATATCCATAAAGGTTCGAGGAAGAGTGAGAACAGAGCACAGCATTAAGCAAAATACTACTGATGAGAACCAATACACAAAACTCACTCATGTCACTAGTGTTTAGAAGCGCTAGGGGTTGGTGTGGTGGATGGTGATTTTCGAATTTTCGAATCAGCAGGAACCTACAGACTCCTGATAGAGACTGAGAGAAACACACACACTCAGAAATTGAGAGAAGATAAAACATTATAAACACATGATTATAACAATAAGATGATTTACAAAAGGAGATTTCCAAAATGTGTACTGTTTGTGTGCCTTCAGGAACAGGTTTAGGCATGGCTGGCCCTAGCATTTTGGGGGCTCTTTGCAGATTTCAAAATGGGGCCCCTACCTACTGAGACACCTAACATCAATAAATATGCAAACTTAAACTGTGCAAATAAACAAGTCAATTTACTCAAAAGTATAAAGCTTGAAAATGCTGAACTATTAATTGTAGTTTATTAGCGCAGGTACAACTGCTTTATAAGTACAAAAATAAAAGAATATATATATTTTTTTAAACTATCTAAAGACATCAACCACATAACCACACAAGCACAAATTAATAATTCTCTTCATCAAATTCCAAGACTGTGCAAACGAAAAAGAAACAATTAAATGACCAAATTAAGGTTAGGAAGATGCTATTTAAACTGATTTAGAATAGTGGCTTATGCTATTTGCATTGCAGCAGTGTATTATAGTATTTTTAAAACAATATATTGGGCCAAAGGCACACCTCAAGTATTCTATAAACAAAATAATCTTTAAACAAAATAATTAATAATTAATTGTAAATGGATCAATCAATGTGAGCCCAATTTGAAAAATGTTCATAACTCAGTTCATAATTCACCCCACTTGAGAAAAACAATGTGTTTAATAGGAGCCTTTAGCCCCTGCAACATGGGGGCTTTATTACCCCAAAATGCTATCCTTTCATTTATTGGACAGTTATTGATACATATATATATATATATATATATATATATATATATATATATATATATATATATATATATATATATATTTATATATACAGGGTTGGGAGGGTTACTTTTGAAATGTATTCCACTACAGATTACAGAATACATGCTGTAAAATGTAATTTGTAACGTATTCCGTTAGATTACACAAGGTCAGTAACGTATTCTAAATACTTTGGATTACTTCTTCAGCACTGGTAGATTTTTTCACTTGTTTTGACTATAAAAAACTCTGCCAGTACAGTAAGACAAAATACACATGTTAAAATACATTCTCTGAAAAACCTAAACATCTTATACAGTGTTGTTTCTAAAATAAGATTAATCATATTGATCTTTTTTTAAGGATTTTTAGATATTTTTACAGGAAAACATTACAAAAATTATTATTAAGAATACGATTTTTGCCCTAATATCAAAGGCCTTACTAGAAAATAAGAAATTATGATCTAACGTGAATTTTCTTGATAAAACATGTGCATGTAAAATGGCTAGAAATAGTATTTTAACTTAGCGTAAAGCTGACAATTTACACAAGGTTTATTTCTATTTCTTCTGCTCCAAACTTACTTCAAACTTATGTCTCTGTCTGCTTGTATGAATGAAACACATCATAAGAAAGAGTTTCACCGCTGTTCAAATGCACCTTGGACTGCATCATTTATATGTATAAATGTTTTCCATCTGAAAGGACTAAATATTAAATGAAACAAATGACAATAAAATGCAAAGTAATATCTTCAGTAATCAAAATACTTTTTGAATGTAACTTTATTCTAATTACCAATGATTTCAATTGTAACTGTAGTGGAATACAGTAACTTATATTTTGTATTTTAAATACGTAATCCCATTACATGTATTCCATTACTTCCCAACCATGTATACAAAATACTTATTTTTCATTTCAATTTTGTTCAAGGTGATTATATATATATATATATATATATATATATATATAATCATCTTGAACAAAACTGAGATGACAAATAAGTATTTTGTTTCAAAATAAATGTGATAATTTCTAGCATATTCATTAGCTACATAAATTTACAAAATGTAAAAATGAGATCAAATTGCCTCAAAATCAACCTTTAGACATTACAGGCAATGATCTCATGGAAGAGGAAAATTTTGCACTTTATAATGACAAACAGGTGTTTAAGAGAGTACTGTGGTAGTTTTTGATGCTATTTAGTGTTTTGGGAGAAAATAAAATTAAAGGAGCCTTTTACCCCATGGAGCCTTTAGCCCTGTTTTACCCTAATATATAAACCATATACAGTTGTTGAAATTTGCATTAATCAAGATTAATAAATGCTGTAAAAGTATTTTTTTATTGTTAGTTCATTTTAACTAATGTTAACAAATGGTATCTTATTGTAAAGTGTTTCCGACGGAACTTAAATACATGACGAAATGCACCTCATGTAATGGTGCCTCCTCACTGCTGCCTTTAAATGCAGAGCGAGGCTCTAAAGAGACCATTCTATTCCCCATGCGTGCATCGTGACCCTCACTTTCCGCCAGTCTGTGACATGCTGAGTTGCTGAAGAAAGCCGCCACTCACATTTTAGTGAGCCCCCCCAGTCACCACGAGGACATCGTGAAATTAGCAAATGGTGGATTTGAACCCACCTGCACTAATAGCCACCTGTTGTACTAATGTCACCACACCATTTCTTAAGTAAACAGTTGTCAAATGTACATATTTATGTCTCTATACCTTTTCTTTAATGATAATATATATATATATATATATATATATATATATATATATATATATATATATATATATATATATATATTTTATTTTTATTTTTTATTTTTTTGTAGATTTGACAGGTTCTATCTGTCTCATACGAACTCATGGTAGGGGGCCCCCTGGTGGTTGTGGGGGCCTATGCAGCCAATTATGTCGCTTATTAGGTAGGGCCAGGCTGGCACAGGGTTTAGGAAACACTGAGTTGTAATAACTATAGTTAAGACTGCCCCCTCTTTTTGTTGACTAAAGAATTGCTAGCAATGACTGCAAAAACAGTTTCACTGTTCACAGCAGTTTTCATCTTATTCCTTCATTCGAGTGTATGCTTGAACACTGTAATCTCGACGTTCCATTGAGAAGTGAGCATTTCTAAGCCCCATTCCCTTTGAAGACTTTCTCATCGACTGTGAGAGCTTTGGAGGGCTGAAAAGTGTGGGGCTCAAACACTTCACTATTCTGTACTTACTTTTTAAATAATTTGAATCGGAAATTCTGTTTGGAACAACCTTACATCATGGCTATCATGACTGTTCTCCCTTCAAATCATTGTATCTGAGGGGTACACAACATAACCAATTTAGCAAATCAAAGAAAAGCTGAAATCACAACAAACTAAGCCTCAACTCAATGGAAAAGCCACAGCATTATGGGTATAAGCCACAAAAATTATCAGAAATTATCAGGAAATTATGAAATTATCAGGAAAGAAACATTTATAAAAAAAATGCTGCACTTATTTGTCCTGAAGTCAGTGCTCAAAGTAGTGAAAAAGATGCTTTATTCACAAAAATTGCCTGGCCCAGTTTACGTGCTATTATCGCCGGATGACAGCAGGCAGTACAATTAGATTTATTTGAAAGAGATGTTTGAGTACAATTTCTATTGATCATATAAGCAGTAATTCATCAAATAATGATCAAATGATGAAGAAGAACATTATAACCTGGCATTTATCCAGATGCGCTATGTAGACAAGTGCACTTGTGGCATGTTAAAGAGATGATTAATCGCTGTCTGGATCACAGTTGTCATTAACTATTTTTCCATCCAAGGGTTTTTTGCGACAAAAGGTGTAGTGCATCAAAAAAGTTTACCGATATAGCTGATAGAAAAACAAATTATCGTATTAAGTGTCGACATATTTTTCCATTTAACTCTAGCGCATATCTCTATGTCGATACATCAAATGTCTCAAAAAACTGGTTTGGAAACACTTTTTGTCTAAAAAATGTAGCAAAAATGTAGTGTCACGTGACAGAAATTACCCCAATCGTTAGCCTGTGTTAATCATGACGACAAGGTATACATGAAAGCCAATTTATACGTGAAGCATTACTCGCACTGTTATGGATTGGTCTTAACAGCATACCTGCACAGATCCAATGCTGCAAACACATCTGCATCATGACGCTTCCAGGAGTGCCAACACATATCACTCATGCACCTGTCATCGACAAGTGCATGGAGAGCAAATTAATGGCCACTCTTTGTGATTAATTTAATCGTGGTAGCCAACCATTTATTCATTAAAGCTGCTTTTCCACACCATTCGAAATAATAGAGAGGAGTCATGGAATTAGCCCACAATACAAAAAACGTCTTGGTTACTGATGTAACCTCTGTTCCCTGATGGAGGGAACGAGACGTTGTGTCGATGTAGTGACACTAGGTGTTCGATCTTGAGAGCCCCAATCACCTTTGCTTAAAATAGAAAAGGCCAATGAAAATTGGCGAGTGGAATTTGCATGCCACTCTCCGTCCCGGACATACAGGTATAAAAGGAGATGGCGTGCATCACTCATTCAGATTTATACTGAGGAGCCAATAGAGAGTCCCGGCCATGTCAGCGGCCGGTTCAGCGCCGTGGCAGGAGGGACACAACGTCTCGTTCCCTCCATCAGGGAACAGAGGTTACATTAGTAACCAAGACGTTCCCTGTCTCTCACTCACTCGACATTGTGTCGATGTAGTGACACTAGGGGTTCCTATAGGAAATGCTGCAAGCGCTGAACTATGTCAAAAGGCATGGAAGAGTGGACACGGGCATGCTGCTGCGTGCCTCGCAGCGAGCGCTCAACCATGTCGTGACCTTCCAGCGAGTTAGGTAAGGCGTCTCCCTAGTCCCGTTAAGGGGGGAGAGGGCACTGACCCAAGTAGGCTACCGGCGGTGCCTTTCTTAATTTGCTGTTAAGCAATCTCCCGCCGAGAACTTTCTAGAACAGCGCTGGGTAGTGCTCTTCCCTCTCCAGGAAAGAGAGCACTACGGAGACCACATCCTGCCGGAGGGAGGTTAACATGTGGAGCATACCTCACATGGACTTACCAACGGGGAAGTACACATATGGAATGATACCACAGGAGGACCCTATCTACAGAGAGGGTACGCAGCACAGTGGCCGAGACAGAGAAAGCTCTGACGAGGGGAAACAGGTTTCACCTAAGGGGAAAACCGAACATTTGAAACTCATCATACGGGATTACCACGCATGGAGCACTGAGCCCAAGCACACGGGCTCACCTGAAAAGGGGAATACCACGAGTATTGGGCCTGGTGGTGTTACTCCACCGCCGAATTCGTCACCGGACAGTGGTAAAGAATTAAAGAGGCGTCCGGAGTTCACTGGTACAGGGAACTGTTGTGGACAAAAAGTGCGTAATGAAATTTAAAAAAGGGGAAAGGTGTAATGCAAGCGGTACACCCAGCCGGCCGCCCGGTCTACCTGCTGTTACTGCGTAACACTCGGGTCCTCCTTTCCCCTTCTGCTGTCCTCCAAAACAGACAAAGAGCTGCTCCGAGCATCTAAAGCTCTACGTGCGGTCCAGATAGATGCGCAGGGCGCGAACTGGACATAGCAATGACAAGGCCGGGTCTTCCTCCTCTGAAGGGAGCACTTGCAGGTTCACCACCTGGTTCCGAAAAGGAGTGGTGGGTAACCGGGATCACGCGAGAGTATGCCGGCCCGAACTCCAGGCATTCGCTGGTAACAGAGAGCACCTGCAGGTCCCTCACCTTCTTGATGGAAGTGAGTGCCACCAGGAGGGCCATCTTCAGAGACAGAGTGCTGAGCTTGGCCTGCTCCAGGGACTCAAACGGGGCTCTCTGTAGGGCAGGTAGGACCACAGAGTGATCCCAAGAGGGGATCAGGCATGGTCTAGGAGGATTCAATCTCCTCACGCCTTTGAGGAACCTGTTGATCAGGTCGCGCTGTCGTGAGGGATTGCCGTCCGGTGTATTGTGATGAGCTGCTATGGCAGCCACATACACTTTCAGTGTAGAGGAAGACAGCCGTCTTTCCAGCCCTTCCTGAAGAAAAGACAGCACAGACCCGACGGTGCATCTCTGTGGGTCTTCCCCACAGGAAGAACACCAGTTAGCGAAAAGATGCCACTTCAAGGCATACAGCCGCCTCATAGAGGGGGCCCTGGCCTGAGTGATCATATCTACCACCACTGGCATAAGACCTGTTAGGTCTTCCGTGTCCCGTCCAGGAGCCAGATGTGGAGATTCCAGAGGTCCGGCCGTGGGTGCTGGAGCATGCATTGCCCCTGAGTGAGAAGGTCCTGCCTCAGGGGAATGCGCTAGGGAAGTGCTACTGTCTGGAGCATCATATCCGAGAACCAAGTCCGGTTGGGCCAGTACGGTGCAACGAACAGGACTTGCTGCTCATCCTCCCTGACTTTGCACAGAGTCTGTGCAATGAGGCTCACAGGAGGAAACACATACTTGCATAGCCCCCGAGGCCAGCTGTGCTCCAAGGCATCCGTGCCAAGGTTAGGACACAGTGTGACTGTGGCGGTATAGCCTCATCAATCTGTCTTAGTTTGATTTCCGAATACCATTTTAAACATAGAAATGCATCTATTCTCCAAATACAAACTCATCAGACATGTTTAGTAAGTTCGGTTCTCTGGTTTGTGTGCAGCTGTGTTGTGTTCTGTTGTTACTATTGCTGTGGCGTACCTGTTTTTAGATAAAAGGAGTTTTCACTTGAGCGCCCCATCTTGCAGCATAACTGTTGCTCTCATGCAGTCTCATGAATGTGCAGAGGAGAGCAATAATACATTAGATTTCAGCTTGTTTCTCACCAAACTTTATCGTATGCTTTCAGAAACAATCATGAGTCTCATGGATTCATTTATTAGACTTCTGAATTATACTCAAGGCTATAAAGCCACCATCCTCACTTACCATCCCCTTTAGATAATTTGTGTCATGTAGGCTATTACTTAGAACTAATCATGCAAGTAAAATATTTAATTCTCTACGTATGATAAATAACAGACTTCAAATGATGGCGATTAGCCGATCAGAATTAGATTTCGGCACGTTTGGAGTTGCCAGATTTCAAGAGGTGAGGTGACCCCTAATCAAATCTGTACACTTGCACAGGTTGGAAATATTATGCCAGTGTGATGCTTTAGTTGTGTTATTTGGCAACCATGAGCGCGCAAGCTGTCTCTCCACTGCAAAAAGGCGCCGGTTTTCTGAAAGCACCAGCAAACAGGTATATCGGAATTTAGCCATGGGTTGAGTTCAAAAGTTTTCAAAAGTTTCGCAGACTTTCAAAAATGGCCAAGAGAGTACAATTAAATCTACTGTCTTTCTTTACAAAGACGAGAACAAAAGGTAAGATATTGCTATGAAAAGGGTACAGTTACAACATAGTCTAAATATTTTTAACTTAAACAATTTTCAGGGTTTCCCCCATAAATTGCTTTTGTGTGTAGAACCACTTTTTGCACCACTGTTTAATCATCCTTCATAAAAACAGCCCAAACTTCCATTATAGTTCGGTTATTGGAGCAGAAAATATATGTGTGTGTCACAGTGAGCGAACGATCTAGAGCAAACCTCTTTCATAACATCGATTCGTTTCAGAAAATTGATCATAAAAATACAATAACAAAGGGTAACAGGTGCATATTATGGCCATGGGTCAATGACATGAAGCGCATTTTTTTTTTTTTTTTTTTTTTTGGCCAGATCTATTAAATTAAAAATACTTTAAAAAATGCAATTCACACAAACATTAACTTGAATACACATGTTCTATGATAAGCATATTTTAAATTTCTGAGTTGGAAGTCATAAGTATTTTTTTTTTTTTTTCTAGGACTTTTAAGTACAAAATTTGGTGTCCAGAAACGGTAATAAAAAAGTAAAAGTTTCATTAAAAGCTGAAATTCTTGAAAAAAGAAATGTTGGCAGGAATAGTGCAGAATACTTCTGTAAGAATCTTTTATAGTAATTAAAAAAAAAAAAAAAAAAAGCAGAGAAACAATTGTTTTAAATATTATTAATTTTTAAAGACACTTTATCCACCAAATCAAAGTCATGTGGTATAACCAACATGGAAGCCATTTTGTTGTTTATGCAGACCATAAAAACATAAAACAGAGCGGACACCTTGAGACCCTCAAGACTGAGTGTTTTTTACCTAATGATGAAGCTGTCTCATGTATTCTAGGTGCAAAGAAAGTATTATAATATTTTTACTCTGTTACACAACGTGACATTTTATTTATTTATTTATTTGTTTTTTGGAATTAAAGTTTTAATAGATTTTTGGAAGGTCTGGTACATGCATACAACAATACAACCATATACATATTTAGGGTCCCATATTCATAAGGCACATTTCTTACACAGGGAGAAAATAATATACAGAGAGAGAGAGAGAGAGAGAGAAAAAACAACAACAACTAATTCATTTTCATTTTCTTTTTATGTACATCCAGAACCCATCCTATAGGCATATCCCATCCTCTCTTGCACAATTTGCTGTACTAAGCATAGATTCATATGATGCAACTTCCACCATTGCAGTAGCCCAGTCTTCCTATTCTGGGGCTTTAGTTGTCTTCCAATGTCTTAAAATGATTCTACTTGTGATATCCACCATAATAACAGAAAATTCACATTTTGATACATTTGGTATTTGGGACTGATCACCCAGTAGGCATAACTTTAGTGTTAAGGATATTTTGGATCCAAACAAGCAACTTAAAACATCTATAACCTGTACCCAAAGTTGTTTAACAAAACTACTTTCCCATATACAGTGTAGGAAAGTTCCTGTTTCCACCCGGCATTTTCAACATAAATTATCATTCATTGGTTTCATCCTATAAAGTCTTGATAGAGTGTGGTAATATCTATGAAGTATCTTGTATTGTGTGAACTTCCCCCTTGCTTCTTTTACAGATTTCCTACACCCAGTCAGAATGCTAGACCACTTTTCAGAATCAATTTCTTCACCAAGGTCCCTTTGCCATATCATTTTTAAATCCAAAATCACTGTTCCTAAAAGTGTTAACCATTTTATAAAATTGGGAGGCTTCACAAGCTTCTATGAGATTTGAGATATTCTATGATGAAATTATTAGTCACATTGCAAAATTTGGCCATTATACAATTCCATATTTTCAGTATCTTTCCCCACTTGATTATACACAATATTCTCAGCGAGTCCATTGTATTTCGCAAGGAGGTCGGAATTTCTGGTTGGCTAGTGGAAGTGCGATTGGTTGGCGTTTTGTGTGTAGCCAGTCGCTGCTTGCTTGCATGTCATGTGGTTAGATTCTTGTTTTTTAAATGTTGTAGGATGTCTTATAAATTTCCCGGACAATGTGTGCAGTTATCCTAATAATCAAGCAAAACTAAAGTTTTGTCTAAAACAGCAATGTTATGATCAGAAACCACTTGCAAAGCACAGTGCTCTTGTCCCAGATGCTTTTTCTTCCATTGGCTGAAGTCAACAGTGGGGATTACTTATATCATCCACCGTTACGGTCCGGCTATGATAGACGACCAGAAATGCACATGTGTTGAAAGTTCATTAGAAATTTTGAGAGTTTGTTCATTTCTATTTAGTAAATTTTTTTGAGAATGATTAACATGTTTTGAAATGGCATTATTACTGAGTATAAAAAGGAACAGTGTTTTTCCTGAACTGTCTGTGAGTAGTGACAATGTTCCCTATCTGTCACTCACTCGATGTTGTGTCGATGTAGTGACACTAGGGGTCGCCCGTGGGAGCCACAAACACTCTGATCTGTGAGAAAAGGCCAATGGGAATTGGCGAGTGGAATTTGCATGCTACTCCCCTGGACATATGGGTATAAAAGGAGCTGGCTTGCAACCACTCATTCAGATTTTTTCTTCGGAGCCGATCCATTCACCTCGAAAGCTTTTGGATTTATGGCGCATTACAGCGGTTTCTCCCCCTCTTGCACCAGTGGTGTGCAGAAAACGCCTCTGGTTGCTTCAGCAGCTAAAAGAATATATTCTTCCTAATAAAAGAGTATATTTTCCCTACTAAAAGAGTGGCACTTATGGAGAGCATCTTTTTAAAGATGTCTTTCCGTCTGTGTTTATTTCCTGGTTGCGGTCGTTACCTCTCCACTTCCGATGGCCATGATTGCTGTCTTACGTGCTTGGGCACTGCCCACATGGAGATAGCATTCGTGGACAGGTCATGTTCTCACTGCAAGAACATGACCATGGTAACGTTGCGGTCACGGCTTTCCGTCGTTACAGGGAAAGCCACCCCAAGGGCTCCCTGCCTCGGTCCTTCTACCTACGGGTTTGAGGCCGTGTCGGTTAGCACTGTGGGCGATTTGGGGACCCCAATGGGAGCCCCTCTGCCGGGTAACTCCCCACGGACCTCCCATTCCCCAGTACGCTCGTTTTCCCTGGTCGAGTTCTGGGATGAGACCACCGGCTTGTCTCAGGGCGAGTTCGCAATCTCATTCGGTGCTCACAAAGTGGATGAGCTCTCGATTGCAGCATCAGAGAGCAGGGTGGTCTAGTCTGATGCTGAGGACTCGACTGGGCTCCCACCTTCGGGTGCGGTCGCCCAGTCGCAGCCCGACATGGAGCTGGTGGCCATGCTTACCCGGGCGGCTGCCAGCGTCAGGCTGGAGTGGAACCCTCCACTCCCTCCTGAACCCTCGCGGCTTGACGATTGGTTCCTGGGCTCAGAATGCCACTCACGGCCACGGCCCGCCCCAGTTCCTTTCTTCCCGGAGGTGCATGATGCGCTCACGAGATCGTGGTGGGCACCTTTCACTGCCTGGACCTGATTTATGGGCTCCTCCGCTCTCACTACCCTCTATATGCTATATGGCCCCCAGCTGAAAGATTTTTCCTTTTGGGGAGAAGAAAGAGGAGAGGCCACGGCTGGGGAAGCCGGTCCCCATTTACTACAGGGTAGTTGTGAATATCCCCATGCACACACTTCACCCTCACCCTTTTGGTTGTGCCCAATGCCTGGTGTTGAACCAAGCATTGGTGGATAGTGGTCTGGTTACAACCCGTGTCCACCAAGGCTTGATGAGTACTCCCCTTGACACTTACCAGTATCCTGTACGCTCCGGCCCGATCGGGGGCAGCCCGTGGAGTGTCGGGGACCCGGACCACAGTTCCCAGCTCCATCAAAGGGCATTGATCCCGGAAGTGCACCGGATCCCCGCAACTCCATCAGGCTGGCCCAGGCGCTACGCCAACAACTGTGTCGGAGGGCACATCCACCTGAGGGGGAGAGCGGTGAGGCAGCGAAATACCACGCCTCTGTGGTACTGGGCTGGGCTGTGGAGAGAGAGCAGAGTGAGAGGGTAGGGAGAAGAGATTGGGGAAAACATAGGGGGAGGATAGAGAGAGTGGGAGGGCTCCTCTCCCATGGGTATGCTGCTATATGGTCCTCCGCCAGTTGGGCCGCTTCCTCCAGCGACGCCGGGCGATGGCACTGGACCCATTCCACCGTCCCTTTTTGGTAGCGACAGATAAGCTACTCCAGCACCACCTGGTTGACAATTCCCTCAAAGTCGCAGTCCCCCCGCCAGCAGCCATTTCCGGCAGGCATCGTGGAGACATTGAGAGAAGGCAAACATGTGGCTGGTCCTTTCCAAATTTATTGACCGGAAGAGCTGGTGGTGCTATTCTGGGCTCTGGCCAACCCGCTGCAGGATGGTTTTCTTCAAGTCGCTGTAGACCAGGAGACTAGCCGCCGACAGTTGTTGAGCTGTGAGTTGGGCTTCCCCGGACAACAAAGGGATGAGCCGGCCCGCCCACTGAGCACACGGCCAACACCAGATCTCGGCGGTTTGCTCGAATAGGTCGAGGAAGGCTTCTGGGTCATCTTCCACCCCCAGCTTCATGAGTGAGGGCAGGGGCATGGGGCTGCTGTTGTCTGGGGTTGCGGCCAGGGCTTTCTCCTGGCTGAGGAGGCTCCGGATCACCTGCCGGTCCTCTGCTTGAGCTCTGAGGAGCTCATGGATGCGGGATCTTGGTCCTGATGAAGCTCAAGCAGGGAGGGACTTGAGGATTTCAGCCAATGGCGAGGACTCCATGAGGCATATTTTCTTCAGTTCAATCCTGGGTTTTGGCACCAGTGTAACAAACTTCAGGACAGGAGGGGAAGGAGGACACAGGGAACTGGTTTCTTCCACTCACAGGTAAGGGTTTTTAATGAATAAACTCCAGCGCTTACAGCTTCACAATAACACGTCAGCTTTACAACTTCACAATAACACATGAGCTTCACAATAACACATTAGCTTCACAATAGGTCTCTGGACCCATACTCTATCGCCTCTTGCCGGTGGCATGGTCACTTATATACTGCTCTTCCCCAAGCTCACTGCAATTGGAAACAGGTGTTAATCATAATCTGGCTCAGGTGTATGCACCCTTAACGCTTTCTCTTTCTCCGGACAGACGCTCGCCCCCGCTGCCACAGTTTCCATCTTATATATAGGCCTCGGAGTCTTCCCATACAGTTAAAATATAATCAGTGCTACCAATATTAATTTAAAAAAAATAGTTTAAAATCTTTCTCTAACACTTTCCTAAAAGAGCGTTCAAACAATAAGGCAGTGTTCATTCTCCATCTGCCTCTTCGCTCTGTATCGATATTTGTATTCAAAATCAGTTCTACTGCTGCATGATCAGTGATAGTTATTGCCTTAGTTGTACAACTGGCTACACAAGTTATCATGGGAGTAGTTATTAAGAAAAAATTAATTCTTGAATATGTTTTATGACAGTGGGAGAAAAATGTGTAGTCTCTCCTGCTTGGATTGGTCAACCTCTGTAAGACCATTGTCACTACTCAGCATGTGTAATGCTTCTCTTTCCTTGGTAAATAAATGTGCCCAGCGTGAACTTTTATCTAGGACAGGATCCATCACTTTGTTGTAGTCACCATCTAGGATTATCACCCAAAATATTAGTGACTTTGTAAAAAAAGACGAGTCGCTCCTGTTGGGCGCATAAATATTACACAACACCATTCACGTACCTGCTACTATGGCCTCAATACACACAATTCTTCCCTCTGCATTTGTCCTTTGTTTCAGAAAAACAAAACTTACATTCTTATGTATCAGAATTATCACACCATTACATTTACTTGAATATGAACTGTGAAAAATGTGGCCTACCCTCCCCACTTTAAATTTATCTGCTTCGATGCCTGCATGTGAGATTCCTGCATAAAGACAATATCTGCCAGATTCTTTTTCAAATATGACAACATTTTCCTTCTTTTAACTGGACTATCACATCCACTGATATTTCATGAGATGAATTTAACTAGCCTCCTGGACATATCTAATGTATCTGTTATTTTTATTGAAGTTATTTTCTGAATCTGTGCCTTCCATTAACCTTTTGTTATCATATACTACCTTCAAGCACTTGAGCCCCTTCGAATGAATATTTGTCGTTACCAAATACCCTCCTGTTTTTTGAACATTTAAAACAGAACAGCAACATTCCAAACAAAACAAACTTTGGAACATATGAACATATACAAAAATAAGAAAAAGAAAAGTGTTCAGCTGCTCCCCTTTATTCGTCCCGAAGTGACAAGTTCAAGGGGAGAGGGGAAAAGAAAAAAAAAGAAAAAAGAAAAGAAATCCCTTCGGTCCGCAGGATTGTCACAGCTACTGTCCACGCTGTCTTCTTAGTTGTTTCTGCTTATGCTACCAAGAGTTACATTCAGTTTACTTTATGCATACCCATAGTCAGATCCAAAATGCTTATTACAACACTGGCTCACCTTGATTTAATGTCCTCAAACTTCCCCTTTTCCGTCACAGTGCTCATTAATGAATTTCTTGGCTGCATTTGGAAAGCTCTCCTTCTTCCCATTCGATCTGAAGCATAGTGTCGCAAGAAAGGCGAGTGAGAAATGCACATTGAGGTCCTGCAGTTTCCGTTTCACAGGTGTGAATGTCTTCCTCCATACAGCAAGTTCTTTAGACATATCTTGAAACAGGGAAAGATGGCATCCTTCCCAAACAATTCCTCGCTTTCCTTTAGCTGAATAAATCACCTTGTCTTTCGCCGAGTGTCTTGTAAAGCAGATCAAAACTGGTCTGCGGGGCTGATCTGGGTTTGGAATTGGTGCAGTTTGCTGGTGCACCCTCTCAATCTCAAATTCCCCACCTGTTTTAACATTGAGCCCTTCACTCAGGATCTTCTGAACGCAGGCTAACAATGTTCTGTTAGTGCCATAAGTCTCTTTCAAACCCACCAGCCTCACATTATTTCATCTACTGTGGTTTTCAAGGACTTGTAATCAGTTCCACAAAGTATCCATTTGTTTGTCTCTGGCACCGCTGTCATTTAGTAACCGTTCTGAGGACTCCTCCAATTGGATAATCCACGCCTCTGCTTCCCCCAGCCTCTCCTGCATAGCCGTCACTGTTGCTTTCAACTCTGCCGTTGTTTGTTTAATAGTTGAAAAATCAGTCACAATGTTTGACAGTGTGGAGCTCATTTTTGTCGTTTTCTCAGTCACAACTGTAGGGCTGTGGGAGCTGTCTGAGGCCTCATCCTCTAGTTCGGGTGGGGGAGTTTTCTGCAAGGCCAGGCGACTTGAATTTTTTAAATATTATGATGTTGCCATGCCTTCCTTCTTTTACTGGCACAGAATTCTCAATACTGAAGTAATTTAGCTAGCTGGGGTGAGCTAAAATGTACTTACATATGTGGGATATTAGACAATGAAAGTGGATTTAACTCCTAAGCAGTGAAGAAATCTCTAAAAATCTATTTCGCTGCACCCACGTGACTCCCAAAAATACAATTCTTCCACTCACAACATGACATTTTGAAAGTTTTTTTTTTTTAGTAAATGCTATAACTTTTTTCAACTAAAAAAAAAAAAAAAAAAATTAAACCAAATTGGACACAAATATTACATTTCTAAGAACTTAACACAAGCATTTCAAACGACACTTTTGAAAAGATTTCTTATTTTTAACACCTTGTTAACACCACCATATCCCTTGAATTTTTTTTAAACAAATCAACCACTGATTAGCTTTAACCTTAAACTGCCATTGTATGACATCACTGAGCATATTTTCTTCAGAATTTCTCCCTATGTGCTTAGAAAAAGAAAGTAAGTCAAATGGGGTAAAAAAAAAAAAGAAAGAAAAAAAAAAGAAAAAAAATCAGGGGGTGAGTAAACAATGACTGAATTTTAATATTTTGGGTAAACTATCCTTTTAATTTTGTTGTTGCTTAATTTCGTTGTTCTGTCTCGTGGCTTTTCCGTTGTGTTGTCACTTAATTTATTTGTGCTGTGGTTTTTACATTGTGTTGTGGCTTACATTCTGTAAGTTGTGGTTTATTTCCATCGTGTTTTCAGCTTTATTTTCTCTGTGTTAATTTGGTTGTGTTGTGCACACCGCAGCTACTATACCGAAGGCACCATTTAGTGTCTAAACAAAATAGTGTTAAAGGTTGGCAATTGCTTTAAAAAAAAAAAAAAAAAAAAAAAAAAGACCTGGAAAAATCAAAAGATTGCAAAATATTTTAATTATGTAAACTGTCATGACTGGCGAATGAACATAATACATTTGAAATATCAAACATCTATAGTTCTGAAAATATTGTAAATTTCCACTTCTTAAATGTAGCAAACTTTTTTCACAAGTGCAGCAAGATTGTTTCCACTATATGTCTGCGAGTAAATGGCACACTTTTTTACACTCATTTTCTTTTAGTAAAGGTAGTCATGCTCAATAGAGAAAACAATAGAGAAATTATTTCAGTACATTATACAGTGACGCCTAAGATCAGCTTTAGTTATCAGCTCACCCTTGACAAAGCACATATTCAAGTATATTTCTTTTTACAGAAGTAACGTCCCTTTACTTCCTTGATCTCCCATTTTGCGTTCATTCATTGTTAGGTTGGCACCGTCTGCTCAGAAAGTTAAATTGGCCTCTGAAGGCCTTGGGAAAGAGAAAGTAAATAAGTGCATCCAAACAGGCATTTAGCACTGAAAACAGCACTGCAGCTCCTTCAGGATATAGAACGCCTCTGCTGGTGTATAGTCTTGCACCAGGTGACTGAAAAACACGTAAGTCAGCCTCACCAGGTGATAGGGCGCAAAGCACACACAGAAAATGACCACCAGCACTAAACTCACCAAATCCAATCAGGCTTCATTAGGGTTAAGTAGTATCAAGATGCCCGTCATCAACTCTCTCCATCAAGAGTTTGATCTTGAGTTTATTAGTTCAGGAGCATGTTCACATGAATGAAGAAAACAGCCAATCTCGTGCACATGGAGCGGGACAGCACGAGTCACTTCTCGTGAGAGAATCAGGGCGATTTACATCTCCGCTAAAGAACATCATGAAAATTATGAAGAATTTACACAGCACAAGAGGACGTTATAAAAATATGATCAGTGAAAACACACTTACATAACACAAATGATCACTATAAAATCATGAATAATTATAATATATTTAAACAGCACAGGGGATCACGATTAAATGATGAAGAATTTAAAGACATTCACACAACAAGAAGAAACATTGCTGCTACAGCTGCTAGAGCACGAGAGGACAGCTGAAAAAAAAATCTGAATGTGATATAAAAATATAAAAATAGCTGATATATTGATGTGAAAGTAACTTTATATAGGTCCACAACAAGAATATTCAGGCTAATTAATTTTAAAAGTTGAATATCTTGATTTGAAATAATATGGAATTACAGGAGGTATTTATTTTGACACAGTTTTTAATTTTGGGTGAACTAATAGCTATTATTACACAGCTCTCTAGAATACCCGATTCTGATTGGTCAGTGGCACCATTCAGTGGTCAGATATTGCTTTCTAACAACCGCACGTTTGGGGATTAAGACATATTAGACCGCTCATCCTGGTTCTGTGAGACGTCTCTCCTGTTTTTCGGCTTACTGTGCGATCTCCATAAGTAAGCTAATATAATTATTTCAACTCAAATCAATGTTTTAAGTCCATTTATTTGTTTATTTGGCAAGTAGTCCTGTAAAATGATGAATATTGAGAAGTCAGATGGTCATTTTTACAAAATAAACACCAACAACACTCTGATGCAAACCGGAGGTTGATTCCAGCTGTTCAGCGATTTCTTCTCAAATTAAATCATTTCGACGGAAATCAATATTTTATGTCCATATATTTATTTATTTGGTTAGTAGCACTGTGATAAGCAGGGATTATGTACAGTCAGCCAATTGTTATTGCAAAATAAACCCCTTCAGGTTAATACAAGACCACTCCGCTTTGCGTCAGAGTCCTGATCACCCTGTCGGGCTTTATTGTGCAATAACAACCGGCTGACTGAACATTACTGTGGCAAGGAGGGTGGGGCTGGGCCGTGATGACACACGCCCGGCCCCAATCAGATTAACCAAGCCGACGAGAGGGATAAAGGCCGCCGGAGGAGGCTGTTCAAGAGAGAGAGCTACAGGCAGCTGCCCTGTATGTGTTTATGTTTATGTTTTGTCTTTATATTTTAATTTATCATTAAACATTATTTTGATGGTTCATCCGGTTCTTGCCTCCTCCTTTCCATTTTACCCTGTTATATTGGTGCTGAAACCCGGGAAGGAGGAGGGATGTGCCATAGTAGAGTCATCGCCACTACCATCCACCCAAAAGGGGTAGCCGCGGCCATCTGCCAGGGGACGGAGGAGCCCGGCCGCCTGAAAGCAGAGGAATGACTGCAGACCGCGAGGGGAGGAGGGGCCACTGCCAGGGGCGGAGGAGAGCACAGGCATAAAACGATATTTTAAATAAACATATAGAAAATGACAAAGCAATGATGAGTCTTTGAAGCCAATATTACTACAGTGTAAACCTTATGAATAGAAATTCACATGGTGATTTCAAGTTCAGATCAGATGGCCGCATTCTCGACTCCATTTGCATTCTCAACTCCATTAAAATTGTGCGCATCTTAGAAATCTATGCCTGTAAAGATTATTAACTATATCATACACATTTTTCACTTCTTGAAATGTCTGTTTGAAATGTCTAATCACATTAACAACAAATGTTTTACACAATTCACATATAAGGTTTTATAAACCAAGCTGAGCGTGGTGTTTAATTCCTGACCAAAGAAGTGATGATTTTACAATGGAGCTAGACTGTAAGTTGACCACATTTATATCCACATTAAGGTATTTATCTGGTTAATCCTTTATTCCAAAAATGTTTAAATGCTGCATAGAGGTTTAAATAATTCATAGAGTGAAAATCTATTCAGAATATTCCTGAATACTTCTAAAACAAAATATAGCTGCAAGCAGCGATGATGGGCCAAGCACGACGGGTCCATTTCCACCCAGTGGCTATCGGAAAACAATGCAAGGTGAATAGATGCATTTGAAATTTTACATCATTCTAAACTATTTTGAAGCAATTTGGGTAAATATAAGAGGACTATTTTAAAGTTTGTTGTAAGAGCCACACATCCTGCTGCCAGGTGGTGGTGCTATGACTGTGTTCCAAAATAGTCACATCCATGTGATTAGCACCTAAGACTAAATATACATCTCAAATTTGATCTAAATCACACATTGCACAAAGAAGATATGACCCACTTCCTGTTTTCCATTTTTTGCCATTAATGCCTCGCCATGGCAACACCATTTGATATATCAAAAATCTGTTCACAATTTAGCATTTTCAACGTCTTGGTGACAGTGTGGTGACAGTCTCATGAATCCCCTAGGACAGGGGTGTAGGGCTTTACTGGTTGTTTAGATCAGTGTTACTATCAGAAATAATTAATAATTATTTCTGTAGTTATTAATTAATATTTAAATTAATCAATTGAATCTAACTCATTAAAACCTCATATGGGGCTCCAGTAAATGTAGTGTGCTACGTTTAGGAGCAAGTTTGGTTATTAGCAATAATTAATAATTATCAAAGATATTTATTAATTATTAAAATTAATAGAACATTGATGAGAATCAGTGTTAGCTTTTTTTTTAATCCTTTAAATCAACAATTATCAAAGATAATCAGTTAAATGTTAACATCGATTAAACATTAATTAAAATTAACGCTAGCTTATTGATCATTCAAATTCAACAACCATCAAAGATAATTATCAATTGTCAAAAATCAATAGAATATTAATAAGGATTAACATTGATGGGGCACCACCCTGAAATCAGAGACTAATAACCAAATAGTAAAACAGTCTCAATATTAGATTGTTTTCTTAGGAAAATCGACATCTGAAGAATATTGATTTTCGAGGAAAAAAACAATGAATGAAGGTTTGAATTCGAGCACTGACATCCCATCAGCATGACACAAGCATATGCAAAACAAACCAAAACACTTCTCTTTGTAATATAAACAAAGTTTATTTATGCCGTAATATCAATTTATAATTAATACAATGCAGTCAATAAACTTCTGACTTACAACTACAAACTAAACAGTGATGTGATTAGATATGGAAATAAAATAATCCTATAACACATAAGGTGTGTGTGTGTGACAGTGTGTGTGTGTGTCAGTGTGGTTAGTACGAGAGACAGAGAGAGAGAGAGAGAGAGAGAGAGAGAGAGAGAGAGAAGTGACAGCCCTAAAGCCGATTTCGCGAGAGAAAGCAGCTCTCAGTTGTTCACTCAGAGATGCTGTTTTACGAGCAGGGCTCGTAAAAGTCCCGCGTTATTTGACTCTTTAATGGATGAACTCAGTTGCTGTCTCACCCGCGATGGCGAAATTGCACAACAATCCAATTTGGTTGGACCACAATACAGCAAAACAAATTTGTGATAATTAATACCCTGAGTATTAATAATGAGCGGACATGGCGGTCCGTAAACTGTACAAGCAAAAACCTTAAAACACAAGAATAACACACTATAATATTCTATCTCTGCCCAGACGTAAACCTCTTAATTGAATCGCATGAGGACACAGGTAGAATGTGTGTTCCTCCGTCCTTTATCTCTGACCCGTTTCCTTGAGGCTCGGGTGATGATGGGAGGCCGTTTCCTCACTCTGTCGGCGGGCGGTACGGCTGTTGATTCTCGGCGGGCTGGCGGAGAACTCAGAAATGTCGACTTGATTGAAGATGGAAGAGAAATCTTTAATCTCTTCACTTCTGTAGGCAAACGGATGAAGATGTGAGTTGCTCGGCGGTCTCCTTCGGATCCGTTAGAGTGTTCGGTTGAACACAGAGTAATCTCAACTCGTCCAGCGAGATGGAGATTGTATGGCCACAGTTTCAAGTCGGACGTTACTTCCTTGTGCCACGAGGTTGCACCTGAGAGCAGCAAAGAGCTGCGTCTTCACACTGCAAACAAAGTCGCTGGAAGCGAATTCTGGAAGCATTTCAGAGGTATTTCAACTCCTGATGATGTCATGTTTGAGGGACGTTCTGTTGTGTGCCTCATCCAATAGGAGTTGAGAGTTCAATCCTTTAGTGAGCAAGGCTTCATGGATTTGTAGTCTGTTGTGGACTCCCTTTGTTTGATTTTGGCGTGATTTTTATCAGTAAGATTTACGACATGGAATGTGGGGGCGAGTTAGGTTTTACGACTTGTGTTAGGCCTGCCTTTGTCTTCTATCTGAATACATGAGGCCCAACAGGCGTGTCAAACTCAGTTCCTGGAGGGCCACAGCCCTGTAGAGTTTAGTTCCAGCTCTGCTCCAAAATGCCTCATTGTAATCTTCAAGCACTCCTGAAGACCTTGATTAGCTGCTTCAGGTGTATTTAATTAGGGTTGGAGCTAAACTCTGCTGGACTATGGGCCTCCAGGAACCGAGTTTGACCCCCTGCCCTAGGAGGAGTATTTAAATGTTCAGAGACTGCAATATTCAAAAAATCCAAAATGGCTGACTTCCTGTTGGGTTCAGCTAATAGCTATAAATATGAAAGTTGTCTGGCTTGATGAGAACTATATACAGTATGTACCAGTTTTAGTGACTGTAGGTGAAAATGGGGGTGCTACAGAGGCCCTCTTAAATGCCCATTTTAAAGGGGGTGCTACAGAGCCCCCCTACACATCCATACGTGAACATTTGCCCAGCCCTAATGGCCAACGACTCTGTTGCATGTGCAAAATTTCATGAAATTTTAAGCATGCCAAGTGCCTCAAAAACACTCAAATATAAGAAGAAAGTATAATAACAATTAATGTGTTGCCATGGCAACACCATTTAAGATATCGAATATCCCTTGACAATTTTACATCTGCAGTGTCTTGACATCATTCTAAAGAATTTTGAAGCAATTCGTATAAAAATAAGAGGGCTATTTCTAAGTTTGTTAAAAGTGCCATACTTCCTGCTGCCGATAAGCGGCCTCGGGGCAGAGCGAGGGTGGAGAGATAAGTGGTAACCGAGTTCCACCTGTGCGCCACACCGGTCTCGCATTCCAGGGAGGAGTGGCGGGAGTATTTAAGGAGAGGAGACAGTGGCAGATGGGGAGAGGGAGACACATGGAGCTGTGTGTGTGTGTCTGTGTCACAGTGACTGCTGAAAAGCAAGGCTGTTGTTTGTTGTTGAATGTGTTTATTGTGCTGAAAAGCACGTTTATGTTTTGATGTACACTGAAAAGTGTGGCATTAAAGTCTTATGTGGATTATTTATTGAAAAAATATGTAGATCTAAAGAGTTATATTGTAATTAAGTAATTTGCCATTTTTATATATCCAAAAAAAATTGTTTAATTAAATTCACAAATGTAATTCAAGGCATTAGGTGTTAAGCTGGCCTAAGTACAGTTTAATTTGAACACATAAGTCATTTTGCCTTGTAATTCTGTTGCAATTATGTGGCAATAGGTCTCAATTTATTTTTTGTTGCATTTTTTCTCTGTTCTCTGTCAAAATAAATGAAGAACATTAACTCTGAGTCTGCATTCGTTGTGCATACGCACAGCTGTTTAAATAGATTTTAAATTATGCTGGGCAAATATGGACATAAATTAGGTTAGACTACTGCATGTCCTTCCATAGAATAATCATTAAAAGCAAAAATTACCAACTGGTTACCAACAAACAACTATTGTTCCTTGATGTTGCCACAACGTTGTCATGATGGACTGGCATCTTTCCAAAGTTACGTTGTGGCAATGAATTCAGGAATTTCACTTTTCCGGTTGTCACAGCGTAATCAGTTACATTGCCATGACGAAAGTTTGGTCATCAAATTACGGTGCAGTTAGGTAATACAAGAAAACTTATGTACAGTTAAAATAGATGTACAATAAATATGTAAATTAAAAACACAAATGAGGATTCAATAATTAGGCCTGTTGCCATTTTGACATTGTCTGATATTTAAATCTGGTATATGGCCATATACGAACAAATACAATTAGAGTTCATATATTTGAGCATTTATGTACACTTTTAAATTCCACAAATGTTTAAAACAAATGTTACAATATGAAAATTGCCATTTTCGTCATATTGACATATACAGTATATTGCATATATCTATATAAGTGAGTGTAAGGGGGTTTAGAGGAAAGGAGGAGGCGAGAACCGGCTTGACAACTTAAATAATAATTTATTAACCAAAAACCCAACCAAAAACACACAACTAAAAACACAGCACAGCTGTCTGTAATTCTCTCTCTCTCGAACTGTCGTCCCCGGCCGCCTTTATCCCTCGCGCGCCCCATCAGGCTGATTGGGGACCGGGTGTGTCTCATTCCAGCCCGGCCCCGCCCTCCTCAGCTCTACACTCCTCCCGGCGTTGCCTCAGGCCGGGGAGCCCCCGGCATGACGTACATCCCCCCCACCCTTCCTCTCCGGGTGGGGGGGCGTGCCTTATGCCCCGACTGCCGGCGGGTCCTCCCCGCCTTCCTCGACCTGGGAGGAGACAGGAGGGGAAAAAACAACACAAAATGGCGAGGGAAAGGCCAACACGGAGCGGCAGAGAGAGAGAGAGGAGAGAGAGAAAAAGAAACTCACCGGTTCTCTGATGCGCCGTCGCGTGGTCCTCGATCACTACTCCACCCTCTCAGGCAGACTGCAGCAGCTCCTCCCCGGGCGGACCGGAGTCAGACCTCCGACCCCCAGCGGACAGAACGCCCCTCCGCGTTCCCGGCGTCCCGTGGGGACTCTCCTCCACCCCTGGCAGCGGCCCTACCACTCCAGGCGGTCGGGGAGTCGCTTCCCTCCTCCCCCCGCGGACGGCGGTCTTCTCTCGACCCCTCCGCGTTCCCGGGGGACGGCAGGGCACTCCTCCGCCCCCGGCAGCGGCTCCCTCGCTCCAGGCGGTCGGGGAGTCCCGTCCCCACTCGCCTCGCGGACGGCGGCCGTTCCCCGCGTCCAGGTAGTCGGGCTACTCCGTCCCCCGTCGGACGGCAGCGGCGCTCCCCTGGGTGGACGGCAGTGTCGAGGCCCCTGCGACGGGAATCCCTCCTCTTCCCGGGTTTCGGCACCAGTGTAAGGGGGTTTAGAGGAAAGGAGGAGGCGAGAACCGGCTTGACAACTTAAATAATAATTTATTAACCAAAAACACACAACTAAAAACACAGCACAGCTGTCTGTAATTCTCTCTCTCTCGAACTGTCGTCCCCGGCCGCCTTTATCCCTCGCGCGCCCCATCAGGCTGATTGGGGACCGGGTGTGTCTCATTCCAGCCCCGCCCTCCTCAGCTCTACAGTGACCTTTTTATATCAGTAAAAACATTTATGAACATTTACTTTCAGCATATATGTGTTCAGGATAAATTGCCATTTTCAGATTCGTAACTTACTGTACGTATTAAGCACCTCCAATTCTAATCACATTTTATTACACAACTAATGGGGATTTTAAATTAATGTTAGGGATTCTTTGTATAAACAGTTTTTGTGTCTCATTCGCAGCACTCAGGGTGACAATTAAATGCTAGCTGTGATGTATGTGTGCTGTCTGCGGTCCTGCGAAAGTTTAAACAAAGATTTAGATATTGAATGCACAACGTGCAGGAGACGAGGCGGAGATGTTTACACTGTTACTATAGAGATGATACAATGGCAGCTGTGCATTTGGATGTATCGTGATTGCTTCAAGATTTTCAAGCATTTGTTTTGCCACTGTCAAACATGAAGGAAAGCGATGGGATTCCCTCAGATTTACGTTTTTTGCAGAAAATGTGTGGGAATTATAAAAATGGTAAGCTACCATAAATAATCCGGTGATTGTTTGAATTTGCAAGAATTCTTGCGATCGCAAACTCGCAAAATCCTGGAGGGACTGAGATGTGGTCTTTTGGGAATCATTCACCAATGGAGCTTGGCTGTCCTCTATTGGACATTTCTGGTACTGCTAAAATTTGAACAGAGCTGGGTTAGACATGGCTTTGATTTTCTAGTATTTGTACATTTCAGTTGATATTTTTAGTATATTTTGTTTATATAAAAAAAGAAAACGTTTGTACAGTACATTTTCATTACAATAAACTTAGACTTCTATAGCTTATTTATTTCACTTTAAAAACTGCTTTCACTTGTACAATAATCTGCCATGGCAACATTATTTAAGATATCAAATATCCCTTTACAATTTTATATCAGCAGTGTCTTGACATTATTATAAAGAATTTTGAATCAATTCATGTAAACATAAGAGGGTTATTTCAAAGTCTGCTGAAATTGCCTGTGACCCATAATAGCTGCATAAATGTGATCAGCCCCATTACCAAACATACAGCTGAATTTTCATCAAAATCATACAATGCACACTGAAGATATATATTTTTGCTCTTAATCTATTGCCTTGACATGGCAACACCATTCAATATATCAAAAATCTATTCGCAGTTTAGCATCTTTAATGTCTTGGCATAATATTGCCTAAATTTGGTGACAATCACATGAATTCCATATGAGGAGTATTCAAAAGTTCAGGGTCTGCAATTTAAAAAAATGCACATTCAATCCAAAATGTCTGACTTCTTGTTGGCCAAGTTGTCCAGCTTGATGAGAACAATATATGTAGCAAGTTTGGTGACCGTAAAAGAAACTGACCCCTCCACTTTTTTCAAAAAGTGGAGCTACAGAGCTCCCCAGCCATGCCCATGTGTTAACTTTTGCCCAGGCCTAATGGCTGACAACTCTGATGTGTGTGCAAAATATCATGAAAATTCAAGTATTTAAGTACCTTAAAAACATGTGAATATACATAAAAAGGTATAATGACATTTAATGCGTTGCCATGGCAACACTATTTAAGATATCAAGTATCCTTTCAGAATTTTAAATCTTAAAATTTAAATTTAAGTCTTGACATTATTTTAATACATTATTAATTTTGAAGCAATTCAGGTAAACATAAGAGGGATATTTCAAAGTCTGTTAGAAGTTCGACACTTCTGCCAGTTGGTGGTGCTACGACGTGACCTACAATAGCCACATCAAAACATATGGCTCAATTTTGATGTAAACCACACAATGCACGCAGAAGATACGAGACACTTCCTGTTTCCCATTTTCTGATGCTAATTTATCACATCGCCATGGCAACACCATTCGATATATCAAAAATCTGTTCGCAATTTAGCATCGTCAGTGTCTTGGCATGACGTCGCCCACATTTCATACCTATAACATGAATCCCCTAGGAGAAGTACTTCAAATTTCAGAGCATGAATTTTTCAAACAATCCAAAATGGCCGACTTCCTGTGACAGTCAGCACGAAAGTTGTCCAGCTTGATGAGATCAATATATGTACAAAGTTTGCTAACGGTAGCTCAAAAGGGATGTGCTACAGAGCCCCCTGAACATTCCCATCTTCTAGGTGGCGTTACAGAACATCCCCCCACCCCCCCACAACTTTGCCAATCCCTAATGGCCAAAGACTCTGATGTGTGTGCAATATTTGTTGTTAGAAGAACAATAGGGTCTCCGCACTTCCAGTGCGGGCCCTAATAATCGTTAGAAGAACAAAAGGGCCTCTGCACTTTCAGTGCTTGGGCCAAAAAAAATCTGTTCAAAAATTTTCATTTCTAGAAATATATAGAGGCTCGATCTTGCAATTAATTCCACTGTATTTCACTAATTCTGCACATGTAATTTAACTAATTAATTATGTCCTCCACAAAAATATGTGAACACAAAATAAGGCTCAAGTGTATTATAAAACATTCTGATAGAGATTTACGTGCTTTCAATTTGTAGGCTATATTAATTTATTCTCATTTCTTTTCATATTCGTATTTGTATTTAATATTCACTGCAAAATGTGTACTTGATATTTTACAATTGCTTGACACCTCGTGCCTCCAGAATAACATTGTTACTTACACACTGCACAGACATAAATTAAAATGATGTTTCAGCAGATATTAAGGTCCGAAATACCAGGAGAAAACACAATTAACAACATATTCCACAGTTTATGTAGCCTACATATTCAACTTCATCTGGTGAGAAAAAATAAAGAATATATCAATGATATAATTAAATAATAATAATAATAATTAAATAGGCTTATCCGTGGCATACTTTATATACAGAAGCTATAGCCTAAATTATAATTATAATTAATAATAGTAATTAGTAATGATTTGCTATATGGCCAATCATACTAAATTTACTTGAAATTCGCTTGTAGCGGATTACAGAGCTTTGATCTAGTTAATCCTAATCTGTTAATCCTCATTCACCTTAGTTTCCTTCTGTATGCTCACTCAAACAAGTGACTTGTGTACATGTCTTTCAAAGATAATTAGGGATGCAAACTTCCACTTTTGCTTGGACTATTGCATGCTTGCTTGACTATAACAGTGCATGCACAGAAGCCTAGTTCTGAATGTATTCAAAAGGCTACTTTACATAAGACACATAATATGATGGAGACAGAGTCCATAGAGGACTTGTTTGTCTTGTAAATATTGTTTAATAGCAGTAGGGTATCCTGTTTTGGTTGCATGATCTTGCTGGAGTTTATAAGTATGAAGAATTTTACATAATTAGGCCAAGATCACTGTAACACTGACAATATAGTTTTCCAAACTTTCTGTTTGTCAGATCCAACCACTTATGTTCAGCTTCCTGTACAAGAGTGCATTTAAACAAAGCATGTGATGTGCAGTGCTACACGGAATCTGAGTCCGAAGAATTCTAAAGAAAGCACTATTTTTTACATCCACTGCCATGGTCCCTAATTTTAACAAAATGTAATGATACATTTCCTAAATGTGGCATTTATCTTCTAGGGATCCTCCTGACCACAAGCTGTTTAAAGAATTTTGATTTGTCAAATAATTTAGGATTTATGAACCAACTCATTTTTAGGCATGGCCCAAATTAATTTATCAGGGTGAACATACGTCTACCTTTTTCACAGACATGTCCTTTTTACGGACCTGAAAAAGCATCCAGTTGGGAATTCAAAATTGGTGTAAAATGTTTGGGATTTGGCTTTGTCTTCATTTTGATGTGCTCTCTACTGTTAGGACTATCATACATTCTGTGTATTTGATACTGTTCATCAGTTTTCACATGTTTACGTGTCCCTCTCTCTCTCTCTTGCTCGTCTTCTGTATGTGTGTGCACGAGAGCGATCACCGGAAATCGCAGGAATTCCTTTATACTGAGATATCAACCTCTGCAGTTCTACTATAGGAGAGAATGCAAAGGCCAGTTTATACTTCTGCGACAAACCTACGATGTAGGCTCCGTGTAGTGGCCAATGTGGTGGTTTGCATTTATAGTTCTGCATTAGTGTGTCATTCTGTGAGTACATAGCCAAAATGCTACTGTATTGAGAGAAAATGCCTTAAATTCTAAAATAACCATACATTTCACGAATGAACAAGGGCAATGTAATTTGTGGGTTCAAAAGTATTTATTAAATCATCCCATACACTTTGTGGAATCTTGGTCTCAAACTGTTTGCTCTCTCTTCCTGCTAAGCGTGGTTGCTTACCTGAGTCTGAACATGATGTGATTAGCTGAAGTGAACACTATCCAATGTGTCATTACATACTCAGACAAAGCCATCTCAAGACTTTAAAATGAGTTTCAACTTCGGTACCTAGCCTTTGACTCCTGAGTGGAAAGGAAGAGTGATGCAGAAAATTAATTCCAAGTTTTTGCACACCATGACCTTGACTTTGGAGTCATGAGAGAATCAGAGTCTCCATTCTCTTTTCCAATCGCGGTTGTGAGGAAAAAGAATGATGATGTAAGGCTTTGTGTGGATTATCGAAAGCTAAACCTTCAGACTATTAAGCATGCCTATGCCCTTCCAAATCTGGAAGAAACATTCTCTGCTCCAACTAGGTCTGAATGGTTCTGATTTAGACCCTAAGTCTGGGTACAGCCAGATTGAGGTAGAGGAGACCGATAAGCCAAAGACTGCATTTTTTTGCCCACTTGGCTTTTGGGAATTCAATTGAATGCCCAAGGCATTACCAACACCCCAAGCATATTCCAACAGCTGATGGAATGTTGCATTGAAGACATTAACCTGAAAGAGTTTCTAGTTTTCATAGATGACCTGATTTTCTTCTCTGCAATGTTAGAAGAACATAAAGATAAGCTTCTATGAGTCCTCCAGCGTATAAAGCACTATGGTCTGAAGTTGTCGCCAAAAAAATTTCAATTCTTCCATACATCGGTGCAATACTTAGGCCACATTGTGTCCGCAAATGGTGTTGAGACAGATCTGGAGAAGATGAGGCTTTGAAACCTGGCCAAGTCCGAACAACTTGAAGAAACTCTTCAAGGTCTTTTCTTGGATTCATGGGGTACTATAGGAGATTCATCCAGAACTATTAAAAAATCATGAAACCCCTCAATGACCTCATAGCTGGATACCTCACACTTCATAAAGGAAAGACCAAAGAGAAGAGTGATCAGTATTTTAACCCCAAAAAGCCCTTCAACCACAGCTGGATGGCTACCTGTCAGCAGGCGTTTAATGCAATCATTGAGAAACTCACCTCTGCCCCTATCTTGGGTTTTGCAAACCCTTAGCTCCCAGTTGTCCTGCACACATATGCAAGCACCACTGGGTGCTGCATTATACCAGGAACAAGAAGGAAAGAGGAGAGTTATTGCCTTTGCCAACAGGGGGCTGTCATGCATCGAAAGTCACTACCAAGCACATAAGCTTGAGTTTTTTTCCCTAAAGTGGGCTAAGACAGAAAAGTTTAATGACAAATGTTATGGGAATCATTTCACTGTAATCACTGAAAGCAACCCCCTTATATCTCTTAACTTCTGCAAAGCTGGATGCAACAAGTTATAGGTGGCTGTCTGCAATCTCCACCTACTCTTTTAAGCTGCAGTACCGGTCTGGCAAACTCAATCTTGATGCTAACGGGTTATCCAGATGTACTCAAAGTGCCATCCACTGATCTCATTTCATAGAAAGAACAAGAGGAATTGATCAGTTCCTGTCACACCATCTTGAGGAATCAATAATGTCAAGCTATGCAACATATGTCGTCAAAGCAATTTGTGAAAGGCATATGGTTTATCAAGCCCCTGAGAATGATCCTGAACTCAGCAGTGATTGTATAGTGGTGCTTCAGTCTCTTGCAAAGAGTTTCAATGCTGTGCAGAGCAGTTATGAGAAGGAAGAACAAGGTACTGTATCTCTGTAATCCCCATTCTATCAGTTGATGACTTGGTGAAGATGCAACAAGCTGATACCAGCATCAACCAAATCTTTACCCACATAGGAGATAAACCACCACCCACAGTGGAAGAACTCCCCCAGCTTCCTCTTTTGCTGAGGGACTGGAATCACTTATTGTTCATAGAATGAGTGTTATATGGGAAAAGACAAGACTCTGGAACCTTAAATCATCAACTGGTTTTGCCAGAGGAACTCAGAACGACTGTTTTGAAATAAATTTTGAAGTTGAACTTCATGATGATATGGGTCACATGGGAATAGACTGTGAAACAGCTGCAGAGGAATGTTAGTTTTTTTTTTTTTTTTTTGTAATTCTCCTCCCAGCCCCTTGGGGGAGTTGTCCATCTTAGCTCAGGTCTATATCAGGGAGTGACTAAGCATGCAATGATATGCTGTAGCAGGAGCCATAAATTAAGCTCTTCTGTGCCAAACTGCTGAGTTTGCCCTATTTTGTGAGACATTATTGTTCTCACAGCTCAATAGGGATTCCTTCTTTTGTATTCCCTTTATCTGCTGTGCCAACCACCTATGATATCTAGGATAAAGTTGCTGAGACCAAGAACCACTCCGGTTTCACTGTGAATGCTCATTTGGATTGGTTATACCCCTGATGAACCCATGTTTATGCTTGCCTTGAACCTAGGACTATATACTTATCCGGCATACCGACTCACTGTGAACTGCATCAGTGTCAGACTTTCTTTGTCTTTCAAGGTTTGGTGGAGATCATTGAGATGTAGTGTTTCCTTGTGTCTTAGTGAAATGGTTTACTAAATATTATGAATGCTAAAAAACCAAAGAGGACTGGTGTATACTGCTGTTTATGTTCTTAATGAATGCTGTTTATTTATGGTTATTTGTTTATTTGATTTATGTTTTCTTTTGAGACCTTTTATTATCTAAAATATATCTTTATGGTAGATGATCCCCCATCAACTTGTATGTGAATCTAAAGTGTTGCAACTGTACTCATGACCTAGAAATAACCAGATTTTACTGGCCAAAAATGGCAGTTGATGTTGAAAGAAAGATTAAGACGTCCTCATTGTGTACTCCACAGAGCTGTTCCAGAAAAAGCTGCTCCACTTGTCAACATCAGAGCAAACAGACCACTAGAGCTGATATGGATTACATTTCCTTCAGCCAGACCAAAGCAACACTAAAGACATAAAGTACTTGTAGTAATGGATATTGAAGAGAGCTATCAGATAACCACTCGGAATGTGCTCATGAACGCTGAAAGAATCAGTCATGGCACTGGAAGTGAAGACCAAAAGCAGAGATGAACAGTCAAAAGGTATATATTGAACCTGAACAGTAAACAGAGAAACACAGCCCATAATCCAAACACAGGCTGTAGCGGAAGAGCGGAGTTATCAGAAGGTAAGTAAACGAAGGCAACCAGGCATCAAGAAGCGCAGGTAAATTCACAAGGAGAGTATATATGAAACTGAGAGAGATAATAATCCATTCGATCCAGGCACGGTGAATCTGACCAGCAGGACATAGAGTAGAGAAACAAAAACAGATCCAACAGGGAGAACAAGATTAGAGTATGATGACTAACAAGGACAAACCAGCAACTAACAGTACACATGAGGGAGCTTAGGCAGGTTGCTTGAGGGACATGGTTTGTTACATGGTTTCTCCCAGTGGTTGGATGAATACCTGGGTCTGGCGCTGATGTGGGGTCACATTCTTTGACGCCAGTGGATTTTCTTCGTTCATTGCTAAAGAAATTGGCTTTGCTGTGATGCCACGGATCTTCTAATGCCAGCCCTTGGTTTCATGTGGTGAGGCCCGAGACTGAAAATGTCTTGTGGGCCTTTCTTGAGGCAATCCTTTGTTTGATTAAAGCCTTGTTTGTTAAGTATCCTTTCTCTGGTGTTGGAGAGGGGTTCTTGGGAGAGGGCCGGTGAAGTTTTAAGTTGTGGGCCCTCGTTGCTTCCTTCATATGCCAGCTCTTGATTGGAGGATGCTGCTCTGTAGGACAAGGGTGATGCTATGGGACATCTGTCCATCTTAAACTCTCATCTTACCTTGAAAGAGTGTTTCAGTTAATCTCTGACCATGTTGAGCTCGACTTTGGTGAGGTCAAGTTGTTGGGTCAGGGTTTCAACTTTAGTTCTGGACATTTCTAGAGGCCCTTCAAAGGCCTTGAATCTAGAATTCTTTTCTTTGAGTTCAGACCGGGCGTGGTCCAGTTGCAATGCAGTGTGCTGGAGTTTCCTTTCCAGTTCCTCCTGGATGGCCTTTGCTTGCTGCTCTTGGTTCTTAGCAGATTCCAGGGCTTCTTGAAGCTTTTCAATTTATTTTGTTGACCCTCTAGCAGGTCTATGCAGCACAGGGCATGTGTTAGCTCCTTTTGGGTCTTTGTCATCAGCAGCTTTAGGTTGTTTACTTCCTGTTTCGTGTGGGTGGCACTCTGGTCGCTCAGTTTCATCCGACTTATGAGGTTGTGAGCCAGGGAGCTGGTGACTTTTGCCAGCATGACTCTCAGTTCCGCCTCCAAGTCTTTCCAGTGGGCCATGGGGTCAGTCTTCAGAGACATGTTGGCACACTGTAGTGGAAGTCTAGGGAGAGAGCTGACACAGATCTGCACAAGGTTAAGGACCTAGATGTAGTGTTACAGCTAGGGGTGTTGGTCTCAAATAATGTAGGCAAATAGTGAAGTGTAAAGTTCCCTCTTTTTTCAATTTCGGTCTGGCAGGTATGACACCATACACCTGTTATGTGGTTCAGTTGAACTGCTTACCACAGATGCCTCAAAGGCGATGGTTACCTGGCATTATGTCCATGCTGGTTAGCTAGAGGGGAACTGGCCCCCACAGTGAGCCTGGTTTCTCCCAAGGTTATTTTTCTCCATTAACTAACATCTTATGTAGTTCTGTGTGCTTGACACAGTCACATTCGGCTTGCTCACTGGGGTTCAAAATACAATTATGATTTAATTATTTAATTATTTGTTTTTATACACAATTCACAATCATATTTAATCAAACTACACAATTATGACTCTTAAGACTTTATAGATATTACAGTTTTCATTTTCTGTTAATGCATGATTTTCTGTAGAGCTGCTTTGAATTGATGTGTGTTGTGAAAAGCACTATACAAATAAAAGTGACTTGACTTGATCTTGCGGCTGTGTTTGGATGCCGAAATTTGGGTTGCACTGATAAACACAATGAGAGAGTTGTTGCGTGAGAGTAAAATAGTGAGAACATACAAAATTTGGTTAATGATTTGAAAATTCAAGATGACTCTTATTGATGACAAATATTTTAACCAGAATTATCAATGGTTCAACAAGCTTGGTCTCTAGACTGCAAGTAGTAAGAAGAAAGTGGAAGGCAGATAAAATAAAATAAAGACTAAAATGAACAAAATCCACCAATACATTTAGTGTATATATATATATACAATAGCAATATTAAGATTTCTGATTGAGACTTGTTGCTTGTTGACAAAAAATTTCAATTGGAGGGATTTTGTTACTTTAAAAATCCACAATGGGGAAGTGGATGAAGTCTTATATTGTGGAGCTTGGAGGTGAGTGTAACATTGTTGGTTGCTGACAATGATGGCAATGACGAAGATGATGTGAAGATGAAGAACCCAAGTGCAGTTTATTTACAAAACTGAATGCCCTAACTATACACGTGAATTAAACATAAACATGACATAAACCTGACTTGACATAAACATCTATACTCACATTCAATACTTCACCCAGACAATGAAAACATGAGGGCTTAAATACAAGACATGGGAGAACATAAACCAATGAACAAACAGAACTGATAACAAGATAATTAAACAATAAACCAATGAAAACATGACACATGAACATGGAGGGAAAACAAGACATCACATGACTAGGGAACAGGAACTAAACTTTTCAAAATAAAAGACATGAATCAACAAAATACACCTGACAGTGAGTTGGCTTCACTCGAGTGGGTATTTACTGTGGGAGACAGATCACCTCAATGCCCACCAAACAAAAAGGGAAAAAGGAGAAATAAAAATAAACAACCAATAAGTGAAATATAATAAAACTGGAATGTGAGGGGTTGTAGGTATTAATAGGAATAATAGACAGCAATACGTTTTATCAGAGAGCGAGACAAAGAGCAGAGGAACAGTTCAAAGGATTTGTTAACAATAAATATTAACATTTACTGTGCTGGCGAAGACTGAGGATCCCGGCACTGGCAGCAGTTATAGGATGGGGTTTGATGATACATGCGTGCCATGGCCGTGCAATGGGAAAATCTGTGAAGAGTGTGTTCGTAGGCAAGTGTGTGCATTGTGGAAGTCAGGAGCAGATTCGTTGGAATCCTCCGTTGAAACATAGTGAGGTGCAGAGAACAATGACCAGCAGATTGGAAGACAACCACACTCCCGACACGCGGGCAGAGACGGGCAACCAAACAGATACACAAGACAGGACCAACTAGGCAGAGAGAGTGAGGTAAGTTACTTCACATCAAACAGCTTTCTATAATGATAGCACATTAAAAACCACAGACTACATTCAACAATCCACCAAAGAACATGATACACGAGGGGAATAAAATAGGCAGGAACAAACAAGGGACAGGTGCTGCTCGCCAGCTGAAAGTTGGTATGATCAGTGTTTCCATGGGAACCCTGATTGTTTCCATGGGAACGCTGATCATACCAACTTTCAGCTGGTGAGCAGCACCTGTCCCTTGTTTGTTCCTGCCTATTCTGCGTGCCAGCGACACCTGAAACACATGAGGGAGAAACGTCAACACACTTTGATTAAAACAAACAGAACATGGTGCATGAGTGTTCGGATCCCGACACAGACCGAAACCAAACCATACAGGAAGTCAGGATCCAGACACCATGCTCCGGACATGAAACAAGACCAACCGAAGAGTGCCCGGCAGTAACTCACAACCGGACCCGTGCTCTCACACAAAGAATGTACACGAAACATAAGACATGGGATGATGATGTCAAACGTGACACATTTTCTATAAAATTACACTGCTTTAGACCTATTACTATCTAAGGTAGGTTGAGAAAAAGAATAAAGGTGTTAATAAAAACTAATTAAACAAAACAAAAACAAAGGAAAGAAAAGAAAAGGGGAAGAAAATATCAATTTTAATCAGCTCTCCAATTAAACTAAATTTAAATGTAACTCAATCAATCACTGAGAGACAGCATTTTAGTTTGATGAGTTGAAGGTCATGGAGAAGGAGAAAAATTTAATAAACTTTCAAAGTAAGGAAGAATCCAAAGATGTGTGTTAAGTTTGAGGATTAGATACATTTTAAGGTATTAATTCACTTCAACACTGCCCAAAACACAAGCGGTATTAAACTGTAACAAGCCACGGGATATTAACCGCTAGCTTGTGATGCTGTGGCTTTAACACAGACTTTAAATATAAGACCGCTAACTCAAGTTAGTTTAGCTACACTGGCTGCTTTGTTGACAATATTGCGTCAATCAGGTTGCACATGCACAGTACTGAGTTGCAGTCTCCCAGTCTCCTAGGACTTCCCGTGATGACCCGTCATCATGGCAACCAACACCAATACTGTTTGCAACAAGCACTCATGATAACTGCGAACAGTTTCAGTAAATCAAATGAACGCCAGCGTGTTCAACAATTTACAAATAACAGACGATACGTGTATCTCATTTACGCTGTGGTACTTTTAACTCTATTTTATTCAGAGTAATTCTTAAACAGTGCACAAGTAACAAAAAAAATTGGCCCTAACAATAGTAATTCATTTACAATGAAACATTAAAACAATGCGCATGTATCAGATGCCATACATAAATGTTTTCTGGGGTGGCTCTTGTAATTTCAATTCATTTGAAGTTAGATTAATCTCTATTTAAATGGTAAATTCACTGCAGCTGTTTAAACAAGTTTTTCTTTTGATCTCTGCGGATCTTAACTTCTTATGCCAGTTTCTTTGGACACACACTTATCAAACAGTGTTTCTATCTGCCGATACACAGTTTTACAGTAACTCTCTAGCTTGATCAAGCATTTACACTCCCGTTCAAAATTACACTCGGACACTGATGCACGATGTTACACAAGTTATTTATCAAATTCACTCTGGCAAAAAAATGTGAACATCACTATTCCAATGATTAAACCACAGACACACGCAACACTGTAGAATAGTCTTCTCTGTTCTGTTTTGAATTGTTATCCCAATTCATAGAAAAGAATGACTGTGTAATATTACAAATAATATCAGTTTTGGAGATCTGACAGAACTTTCTCCACCAATATATGTTAAGAAAAATATAAAATACAACACAAAGACCGAGAGATTTGCAGTATGCTCACAATTTACATTAAACTACCCACATTCTCCACCAATATATGTAGGATTTTATATATAAATAATTAGTTTAAGAATCTTGGCCGCACTTGTCCACCAAAATACTGTAGGGAAATATATGCGAGATAAATGACACCTGAGCAGATTAGAAATCTGATTAAAATTCTCCACCATTTAATATTTGATACAACAGGCTCATTGTATCTGCTAATTATTTATATGCTGGGAATTTAGCTCAATAAGGGAATTAGCGATTAATTTGATGAATATAATTCTTTTTTTGTTTTTTTTTCTCCCCAATTTGGAATGCCCAATTCCCAATTTGCTCTAAGTCCTCATGGTGGTGTAGTGATTCGCCTCAAACGAATCTCAGTTGCCTCCGCGTTTGATACCATCAATCCGCACATCTTATCACATGACTTGTTGAGCATGTTACCATGGAGACATAGCGTGTGTGGAGGCTTCACGCCGGGACTTTGCAGGACAGAGGTCAATGTGTTTGAAGACCGTAGAGCAGAGAAGAGAGAGAGGGAGTTTTGCTGGCTGGTCTTTTGACCTATTCGGATTGTTCACACCCTAAAGAGGCTCTAAGCCAATCAGAGATGGCTTTTCAGAGGGCCTGTGGTTAAAGTGTCCTCCCCTCAAGATAATTAATTCATGGCCTTTGTTCTAAGGTTTGTCAGTTTCCCACTCAAAAAGTGAACATTTTAATCATGAATTTCATAAGAAAACTACAACTGAAAATAACCCGAAAATACTTCACACCATAATTCTGGAATTTAAGAGACAATCAATTACATACCAAACACTTGTACTTTCTCATTAAATTATTTTATAATTCAGTTATAATGCAAGATAAAACTTCCTACTTTTTAGTTTGTTAGTTTTAAATATGGATAAAACATTACACATTATGAGAAACATGTGTACTTGTCAGGGTTGACAATCTGCATAGGATGCATTTATCCATATTTGTAGTATAATCCTACACATGACTGTGTATTTGGAGTGTAGTGAAATAGGAAAATTCATGAATTTTCAATAAATGTTCATGAATTAAGCTTCATGTGAGGTGGTAAGCCAGAAACATGCCTCATGATTAATATAATAATTTCAAGTGTAGAGAGTTGGTTATATTGAAGAACAATTGATTTCCATGGGTTTCCCTGGCGATCATAAAAAGACTAGTCCCTCAGCAAATGGCCAGTTATTTGATGAGTTTGTTTGGGGGTTTATCTTGTTAACAACAAAGAGCAGAGGGGGGTTTTGATGTGCTTTTCCCCGATTCACCTCTGTTCTTAAGGCAGTTTAGATTTGTCAGATGCAAGAAACCCAGATTTGCTGGCACCAGCCTGAATACTTTATAGCTCCAGAGAAAGTCAGTGTAGGTTCTGTATTTAAGTCATTCTTTGTTGAATTGTTCAATTTCTCTTAGTTCTCTTCTGCCTCGAAATCCAACATGTTTTAATGTTCAATAAATGAATTATGGTTTGGAGAGATTTTTTGGACACTTTGATAAAAAAAAGGCCACCTTGGAAACCATGGCTCAATATTCTATAACTTTGGATTGCCTTGTCCTATCAATAAATTTGTTTTTTCCTATTATAGTTTTCTGTTATTATTCTATATTTTTTTTTATCATCCATACTTCCTGTCTAAAACTTATAATGTCAAACTGAATAATAACTGAAACGTTTATATTTTAGTGCTTCTATTTTGTGTTTTGTCAGCAGTGTTGTAGCATTAGAGTCACTGAGCAGGATCCAAATATATTTTCTTACATTTTTAAATGTTTTCTAAAAATGTATATCATGCAATAGACGTTTTTTGCTATTTTCTTTTTTTTTTTTTTTGTTTTTTTTTTTTTTTTTTTTTTTTTTGAGTTCTTACTCTTGGGTATGCGATTTTAGCGGAAATCCGTCAAAATGCCTTTAGGGTGTAAGGGGTTAACGTTCCGGTTTATGATTTGTTTTGTTGATACTTTCATGTTTAATGCACATTGTAAATAAGCTATATTTGTGTTTCTAGTTTGCGTCCTCGTCTCACCTGTCCTGCTACCAAAGTTACAGAATACTCTACCTAATCTGAACATAGCAGTTCAGCTAAAATGTCTCCGCCAAGGGAACTGTCCCATTGATGATTTTGTAGAGGTGTTTTGTGGACTCTGCGACAAGGTGGAGTTGCAGTAGGTCTCTCTTAAATTTTTTTTTCATGCGGCATTAAATGAGCCCATCTATTCCCAAATGCCTCCAGGTGGAATTCATTGAACTCTGCAACAGTATATTGATTTTGCCCTGCATCTTAGTGGTTCACCATTTACAGTGGGAGTGGCAGATGAGGATGTCCACCATGTCAGAGTCCAACCCGTGAAAGCCCACCGCCATGGTCACCACATTAGAGCCATTTGCCGTCATGGTGCCCAAGCCTGCCATGGACCACGAGCCAGCGCCCACGCCTGCCATGGACCACGAGCCAGCACCCACACCTGCCATGGACCCAGAGCCAGTGCCTGAAGCCTCGTCCATCCCAGAGCCAGCGCTTGAAGCCTCGTCCATCCCAGAGCCAGCGTCTGAAGCCTCAGCCATCCCAGAGCCAGCGTCTGAAGCCTTGGCAGTCCCAGAGCCAGCACCTGAAGCCTTGGCAGTCCCAGAATCAGCACCTGAAGCCTCGGCAGTCCCAGAGTCAGTGCCTGAAACCTCGGCGGTCCAAGAGCCAGTGCCTAAAGTCTCGGCCATCCAAGAGCCAGTGCCTGAAGCCTCAGCCGCCACATCTGCCTTGTCATGCCATGCAGCCATGTCTGCCTCATCATGCCCTGTTGCCACATCTGCCATGCCAAGCCCTGTTGTCACGCTTGCCATGCCAAGCCATGTTGTCTTGCCATGTCAAGCTACAATGTTTGCCTCGCCATGTCAAGCTGCCATGTCTGACCCGTCATGCCAAGCCGCCACGTCTGCCACGTCATGCCATGCTGCCACATCTGCCTCATCATGCCATGCTGCCATGTCTGCCTCATCATGCCATATTGCCATGTCTGCCTCATCATGCCATGTTGCCATGCCTGACTCGTCAGGCCATGTTGTTATGCCTTCCATGCCAAGCCCTGTTGTCACACCTGCCATGCCAAGCCCTGTTGTCACACCTGCCATGCCAAGCCCTGTTGTCATGCCTGCCATGCCAAGCCATGTTGTCTTTCCTTGTCAAGCTACCATGTCTGCATCACCATGTCAAGCTGCCATGTCTGACCTGCCATGCCAAGCCGCCACATCTGACACGCCATGCCTGCTTCTTCATGCCATGCTGCCACATCTGCCTCATCATACCATGTTGCCATGCCTTCCTGATCAAGCAATGTTGTCATGCCTGCCATGCCAAGCCCTGCTGTCATAACTGCCATGCCAAGCCATGTTGTCTTGCCATGTCAAGCTATCATGTCTGCATTGCCATAACAAGCTGCCACATCTGCCATGCCAATCCGCCATGTCTGACCCACCATGCCAAGCCACCACGTCTGGCCCACAATGCCAAGCTGCCTTAACCCCTGGGTCTCTGCCTCCAGCGGTTCCACCCCCTGGGTCTCTACCTTCAGTGGTTCTGCCCCCTGGTTCTCTGCCTCTGGTGGCTCCACCCCTGGGTCTCTGCCTCCAGCGGCTCCACCTCCTGAAGGTGCCAAATCAGGTCCTGCCCCATGGCTCACATCAGTCTCATGAGACCCTGCTCCACAGCTCACGTTTGTCTCACCAGGCCACACTCCACAGCTCCCTGCTCTGAAACACCAGTTTCCGAGCCTTCCACCCACTCCACCCTGGTCTCCTGTTCCACGCCAGTCTCTGGGCCTTTGCCCGCTCTGCTCTGGTCTCCTGGTCCATGCCGGTCTCCGGGCCCTCCACCCACTCCGCCCTGGTCTTCTGTCACCATCTCTGGTCCCCTGTGGTCTCCAGTGCCCTCTTCCCCCATAGTCTCCAGCACTGTCTGGTTCCCCAAGCTCCACCCCCACACCCCCACCCAGCTCCATATTGAACTCATGGTTTTTGTTTATTGTTGGCCATCGGGAGCCACCCTTTGAGGGAGGGATATGTCACATGTTTGTGTGTTTTTGTTCACTTACATGTTTTCAAGTTTTGATTTCATGTATTGTATTTAGAAATTTAGTTCCTGTTTCATGTGACTTCCTTGTCTTGTCATGTGACCCTCATGTTTCATGTGTTTTTGTTCTCATTGGTTTTTAGTCATTGTCTTGTTACCATGTTTGTTAGTCTTGTCCTCTCATTGGTTTATGTTTATTAGTCTTGTTTTCTTGCTATCTGTTCTGTTATTGGCTCTTTTGTCATTAGTTCTGGTCTGTGATTGGTTGTCTTGTTTACTTGTTACCCATGTGTAGGGTTTACTGGTTGTTTAGATCAGTGTTACTTCAGAAATAATTAATAATTATTTCTTTAGTTATTAATTCATATTTAAATTAATTAATTGAATCTAACTCATTAAAACCTCATATGGGGCTCCAGTAAATGTAGTGTGCAACGTTTAGGAGCAAGTTAGGTTATTAGCAATAATTAATAATTATCAAAGATAGTTATTAATTATTAAAATCAATAGAACTTTGATGAGAATCAATGTTAGCTTTTTTAAATCCTTTAAATCAACAGTTATCAAAGATAATCGTTAATTGTTAACATCGATGAAACATTAATTAAAATTAATACTATCTTATTGATCAAATTCAATCATCAAAGATAATTATCAATTATCAAAAATCAATAGAATATTAATAAGGATTAACATTGACGGGGCACCACCTTGAAATCAGGGACTAATAACCGAATAGTAAAACAGTCTCAATATTAGATTGTTTTCTTAGGAAAATCGGCATCCGAAGAATATCAATTTTCGGGAAAAAAAACAATGAATGAAGGTTTGAATCTGAGCACTGACATCCTGTCAGCATGACACAGGTGTATGCAAAACAAACCAAAACACTTCTCTTTGTAATATAAACAACGTTTATTTATGCCGTAATATCAATTAATAATTAATACAATGCAGTCAATAAACTTCCGACTTACAAGTACAAACTAAACAGTGATATGATTAGATATGGAAATCAAAATAATCCTATAACACATAAGGTGTGTGTGTGTGTGTGACAGTGTGTGTGTGTGTGTGTGATTAGTAAGAGAGAGAGAGAGAGAGAAGTGACAGCCCTAAAGCTGATTTCGCGATCGTGGGAGAGAAAGCAGCTGTTTAGTTCATCGCTTAGAGAAGCGGTGGACGGCTCGTAAACAGTCCAGAGTTATTTGACTCTTTAATGGATGAACTCAGCTGCTGTCTCGCCCACGATGGCGAAATTGCACAACAATCCAATTTGGTTGGACCACAATACAGCAAAACAAATTTGATAATTAATACCCTGAGTATTAATAATGAGCGGACATGGCGATCCGTAAACTGTACAAGCAAAAACCTTGAAACACAAGAATAACACTATAATATTCTATCTCTGCCCAGACGTAAACTTCTTACTTGCATCGCATGAGGACACAGGTAGAATGTGTTTTCCTCCGTCATTTAACTTTGACCCGGTTCCTTGAGGCTCGTGTGATGACGGGAGGCCGTTTCCTCGCTCTGTCGGCGGGCGGTACGGCTGTTGATTCTCGGCGGGCTGGTGGAGAACTCAGAAATGTCAACTTGATTGAAGATGGAAGAGAAATCTTTAATCTCTTCACTTCTATAGGTAAACGGATGAAGATGCGAATTGCTCGGCAGTCTCCTTCGGATCCGTTAGAGTGTTTGGTTGAACACAGAGTAATCTCAACTCGTCCAAGCGAGATGGAGATTGTATGGCTACAGTTTCAAGTCGGACATTACTTCCTTGTGCCACGAGGTTGCACCTGAGAGCAGCAAAAGCTATGTCTATATTCGGTGAACGAAGTCGCTGGAAGTGAATTCTGGAAGCATTTCAGAGGTATTTCAAACTCCTGATGATGTCATGTTTGAGGGACATTCTGTTGTGTGCCTCATCCAATAGGAGTTGAGAGTTTGGTCCTTTAGTGAGCAAGGCTTCATGGATTTTTAGTCTGTTTTGGACACCTTTTGTTTGATTTTGGCACGATTTTTATCAGTAAAATTTACGACATGGAATGTGTTGGGGCTGAGTTAGGTTTTACGACTTGTGTTAGGCCTGCCTTTGTCTTCTATCTGAATACATGAGGCACAACACTCCCCCCTTTGTTCTGAAGAGTTGGTTGTTGTCCAGCATCTTTAGAGCAACTGAAGGGCCGAACAATTCTTGTCAGTTCACAGTAACCTGTGGGTTACGCTATCCATGTATTCCTGATAGGAAAGAGAATTGGTTTCACAGTCCATACAGTTCATTAGAGTTCACAGAGGCTTTATTGTCTGGACAGATATTGAGGCACATCTGGGCATAGAACTTCTAGCTAATTCTAAAACTACATTCATCACACATAAACATTTCAAGTTATTGGAAGGCACAGCATTAACCATAACACAATCCTTTGTTGTTCTTTGGTCATAACACAAAATCAAAGTAGAACCTGACATTGGTTACTAGGAACAAAATGTTAGAGGAAAGGAGAGTTAAAGGTTAAAAGGCTTATCCTTGGAAATGATGGGGTTAACCTGTGGGATGGGCTCAGACTGGTGTGTAAAACGCGACTGTATGAGAAGTGAGTCCATTTTTGTCGACATTGAGATGATGGAGGACAATATCGTCAATGTGCACTGTGGCTCCTTGGGGAACCATTAAGAACACCGTTTGGTTTGGTAGCCTTAGTTTAGTGGCCTTAGCTTAGTGGCTGTATCATGGCAGTCGTATGACTTCGGTGGCTGGTGGTAATGAGCCAGCGATTGCCTGCTCGCTCTACCTTTGTCTCTGTTCCTTCATCTTTGATGGACATGCTACCATGACACTTGTTCAGGGAATTCGGCTCTTAGGCCGCAGAGGTAGTTAGTCACCTCTCTAACAAAGGGGTTGCGTTTTGACAAACCCAATGAATGTACTTTGTCTTGGTACACGTTTAGGTTAGGGATAAGGTAGAGCGAGGGGTCCTCATCATGGTAGGCGAGTGTTGGTGGTGTTTTGAGGTGAATGTGTGCATTACCTCTCTGAAAACCAACATTAAATACAGATTTTAGTCTATATATATTCTGCCTATGACGGTAGATTGAGGATAAATCCTATTTTGAGGTTCTGAGGATTTACATGGATAAAATATTTCAATGCTAAAACTATATGCCATGTGTATCTGTGAAGGTTGCACAACGGAGATAGTAGCAGATCTAAGGATTTGTTCGACAAGGTCTAGGGATACCAGGTAAGCTGGAATCCTTCCACCACTCAGACTGTGGACTGAGGAACTGATTTCCCTGAGGAGGTCCTGCATTAGATCTCTAACGATACACGCATAAGTTGTTTTCTCTGACAAAGTCCTTAGAGCATGCAAAGTGTTATTGATAAGAACGGATTGCAAATTTACAGTGACTATAGTACCCTGAAGGGTTTTACCCAGGCCCTGTAATTGTTCTTATTGGAGTCGTCGTCTCTGCTGGATTTTTGGACGATGGCGACGTGTGTATCTGAATCTGGCGAACTGTTTTCTGGACCAAGTGGTCTCGGTATGTCAACCTGAGCCCACATGTGTCCACGACGGCAGTCAATGAGCGGAGCCAATCGGTTCAGTAGGTCCTGGCCAACTAACAGTGGTTCCGTATTAATGGGACATATGTAAACAGGGTGTACTAGCGTCATCCCTTGAAAGGTGTCAATCCAGGCCCGTTTTATGATAGACGACCTATCTTGCGTGTAGCTTGTGATGCTTACGTTGCAGGTCTCTGTCTATAATGGTTTGCCAAGGGAGAGCTTTGCTCTAGCCACCTCTGCGAAGGTGTTGGAACCCATTAGACCATTTCGGAACCGGTGTTGAGTAGTGCATGGGAGTTGAATGACCCATGTGTCAGGCATTGCCCTTACGGTACAGATCACCCAAGAAGGTCAGAAAAGGAGGGTGTGGCATGTTAGGAGTGACTGTTTTGGGGAGCAACTTGGACACTGTTCCCCTTTCCCCGACCTACAAAGTAAACTTTGTGTTAACGGGAGGGGGTACATCGTCTAGTCATACTGACGGGGTTTCAGTGCCGTGTTCCTTTGAGGAGGTCGACGGACCTGGTGAACAATGGAGCACGTCAAGCTTAGTTACTAACTCAGTCAAGCATCTCCTTATGTCCTCCATTTCTTTTCTCAAATCTTGTTCTCTGAGGGGATTTGAAACCTTGCCTACCCACTCACCTTCTTGTTTGGGTTTTCGTTCGAAATGTGCATTTCTTTTTGGCCGGCGAACGTTTTGTTGTTTAGGCCTGCCATGACCCTGGGGGTGTGTCTGGTCACCACCCCCCTGGTTCTGTTGCTTACCCTGCTGGCGGGGTGATCGCCGCGTTTGGGGTCCTGTTCTAGCATTCACCTTAATGCGAGGCATTTTGTTGCCTTCAAGCACTAGGTCTGCATATGAGGCTTGGATCCCCAGGGCTCTGGCATCGTCTTCGTGTCTCCCATGCCAGTTGCGCGTACTTTCTGATTTCCTGCATGGTGGGGTTGCCCATTCTGCAGTGCATCGTGACGTCATATCACACACACTCGTGGAGGTTGTGAAGGAAAAGAGACTTGAAAGCTCGTTCCTCCTCCAGACCTGGTGCATTACTTCCTTGGAAGTACGTGGTTCTCAGGCATCTATAATATTCACGCAGAGGCTCGTGCCTCTTCTGGGTGATGGCGAAAGCAGCTATGGTAGCGGAGACTTCGTCAATATACAGCGAATACTCTTCACCTAGGGCTTTACACAGAGCTGAGTAGCGGTTTCGTGTACAAGTCGGTAGCATTTCCATGAATGCATGGACACTCCTTACCGTGGTCTTCCATATAAGCTTGAGTTTTTTGCGCGACGAAGCGTAAGGCAAATCAGTCAGGCAGTGCTCAATTTCCCTGAGATAATTGTCGATGTTTGAATCTCGATTATTTGGGTCAAAGCGTTCTATATCCCCTGCGAGGGACTCGAGTTGTCGGATGCGCAAGCGTTAGTATCGGTATAACCACGGGTCATCCGAGTCATCCGAAACATCATAGTCACTCGGATCGCTATAGCGATGAGGACGACTTCCTCCCCTTCATGGTGGGGAAGGAGTCCAGTCGACGCGTGGGGGTGGCCCCCAGGTTGCGTACAGCTCCCTGGCTAATGGGATCTTCGAGCCGCTTACACCACTCTGGGCTTGAAAATAATCGTCCCCCCTCTGTGGTGTGGAATCAGTCGGTTTGAAACGCAAGGTGGCGTGACTGAAAACTGACTGGGGGGGGCAACTATAAGGAGGGGCACCTGCATCCAACCAGCGGGCCGTTGGAGGAGTTTGAGAGGTGTCTTGGAGGACGAAGTCAGAGACTGTACCACTAGGAGCAGCTCGGCTCCTAGCTTGTGTCCCTGGGTTTCTCAGGGGCACATTCCTACGCGTATCGCTAAAGAGGAGGCCTTCTTCTATGTCAGATGTTGTGCTGTGCATTTCAGCTGCACTTACCTGATCTGACTCTACTCTTAGCTGGGCAGCTTGAAGCTGCCTGCACAGGGTTTCATTTTCCTCCTGCATCCGGGCATTATCTTTCTGTGCCTGGACTTTCTCAGCTTGGGTGCACCTAATTTCTTGGTTCAGACTGAGATTTTCCTTCTGCACTGCTTGGTAGCTGCTCTGCAGCTGGGCGAGCTGGGTCTGGTGCTCTGCGGTTTGCAGTTGGGTTTTGCGGTGATGAAGAAGGAACATTTGTCCCACTAGGTCCAGGATTGTGTGCATTGGCTTCCCGACCGGGTTGTTGACATAATCAACTAGTTCCTGCAATGCTTCATCACAACGACTAATATTGTAGCCGTTAAGGTTATCTCTCTCCTCTATGGAGAGACGGAGGACAGCAGCAACTACATCTTGCAGTGCTGGGTCGACTAACCTCTGTGGAGCTTCAGCTCCAGTCACGCAGGGCGATTGGTGACTCATTTTACTGGGGCCGTAAAAATTCTTGTGATAGTGGCTCTGACAGCTTGTTGTTTTACAGTTTATATAATGCTAGCACAAAAGCACAGTTGAGAGGCTTCGACCTGTGGCTTACGGGCTACTGTTATGATGTGCGAATTTCACTGTGTTCTCTCTTTGGTGGACGTCAATGAAGTGACTTGGCACCTCTTTAAATCATTTAGATGAAAGCGTTAGGAGTTAAATAACAACAACTGCAGATTTTAAGCAGACTATAGTAAATTTACCAACCCCTAATTCACTCTTAAGAGCACTTTCACACCACACTGGCTTATATTTGGCAAGTTGTGAGAAGTAAATTGTCAAACAGAACCAAACTTTGAAGTAATGATTCAAATTATTACTTTGGATTCTTATGCATACACACTGTGACAGAACTGACACGTAGGATTCCTCACATGGGGCACCAATTATTATGTAGGGCTTTACTGGTTGTTTAGATCAGTGTTACTATCAGAAATAATTAATAATTATTTCTTTAGTTATTAATTCATATTTAAATTAATTAATTGAATCTAACTCATTAAAACCTCATATGGGGCTCCAGTAAATGTAGTGTGCTACGTTTAGGAGCAAGTTAGGTTATTAGCAATAATTAATAATTATCAAAGATAGTTATTAATTATTAAAATCAATAGAACATTGATGAGAATCAATGTTAGCTTTTTTAAATCCTTTAAATCAACAGTTATCAAAGATAATCATTAATTGTTAACATCGATGAAACATTAATTAAAATTAATACTAGCTTATTGATCAAATTCAATCATCAAAGATAATTATCAATTATCAAAAATCAATAGAATATTAAGGATTAACATTGACGGGGCACCACCCTGAAATCAGGGACTAATAACCGAATAGTAAAACAGTCTCAATATTAGATTGTTTTCTTAGGAAAATCGGCATCCGAAGAATATCGATTTTCGGGAAAAAAAACAATGAATGAAGGTTTGAATCCGAGCACTGACATCCCGTCAGCATGACACAGGTGTATGCAAAACAAACCAAAACACTTCTCTTTGTAATATAAACAAAGTTTATTTATGCCATAACATCAATTAATAATTAATACAATGCAGTCAATAAACTTCTGACTTACAACTACAAACTAAACAGTGATATGATTAGATATGGAAATCAAAATAATCCTATAACACATAAGGTGTGTGTGTGTGAGACAGTGTGTGTGTGTGTGTGTGTGTGTGTGATTAGTAAGAGAGAGAGAGAGAGAAGTGACAGCCCTAAAGCTGATTTCGCAATCGTGGGACAGAAAGCAGCTGTTTAGTTCATCGCTCAGAGACGCGGTGGACGGCTCGTAAACAGTCCAGCGTTATTTGACTCTTTAATGGATGAACTCAGCTGCTGTCTCACCCGCGATGGCGAAATTGCACAACAATCCAATTTGGTTGGACCACAATACAGCAAAACAAATTCGATAATTAATACCCTGAGTATTAATAATGAGCGGACATGGCGATCCGTAAACTGTACAAGCAAAAACCTTGAAACACAAGAATAACACACTATAATATTCTATCTCTGCCCAGACGTAAACCTCTTACTTGAATCGCATGAGGACACTGGTAGAATGTGTTTTCCTCCGTCCTTTAACTTTGACCTGGTTCCTTGAGGCTCGTGTGATGACGGGAGGCCATTTCCTTGCTCTGTCGGCGGGCAGTACGGCTGTTGATTGTCGGCAGGCGGTACGGCTGTTGATTCTCGGCGGGCTGGCGGAGAACTCAGAAATGTTGACTTGATTGAAGATGGAAGAGAAATCTTTAATCTCTTCACTTCTGTAGGCAAACGGATGAAGATGCGAATTGCTCGGCAGTCTCCTTCGGATCCGTTAGAGTGTTTGGTTGAACACAGAGTAATCTCAACTCGTCCAGCGAGATGGAGATTGTATGGCTACAGTTTCAAGTCGGACATTACTTCCTTGTGCCACGAGGTTGCACCTGAGAGCAGCAAAAAGCTACGTCTATATTCGGTGAACGAAGTCGCTGGAAGTGAATTCTGGAAGCATTTCAGAGGTATTTCAAACTCCTGATGATGTCATGTTTGAGGGACATTCTGTTGTGTGCCTCATCCAATAGGAGTTGAGAGTTTGATCCTTTAGTGAGCAAGGCTTCATGGATTTGTAGTCTGTTTTGGACTCCCTTTGTTTGATTTTGGCACGATTTTTATCAGTAAAATTTACGACATGGAATGTGTTGGGGCTGAGTTAGGTTTTACGACTTGTGTTAGGCCTGCCCTTGTCTTCTATCTGAATACATGAGGCCCAACACATGTCTGTGTATTTATAGCCCTCATGTTCTCTAGTCCTTTGAGTATTTATTTATTTTATTTATTTATTTTTTTGCTGTTTTTTTAAAATAACTTTTATGTTGTTTCATGGTCTGTGGATTTTCTACTTATAGTCGAAATCAAGGCAAGTCTAGTTTAGTTAATGTTCCGGTTTATGTTTTGTTGATACTTTAACATTTAATGCATATTGTAAATAAACTGCACTTGAGTTCTTCTGACATCATCTTCGTCATCATTTTCATCTGTTCCTGCCTGCACAACATTACAATGGCTTGTGCAAGAGCCTCTTCATTGGATGTGATGATCATCTGATTGCACATGCATCTGCCAATGCAGGGTGCACTACCTAGTAAGTGTGCAGAACAGGAAGTAAGGCTTATGGACATCATTGTGCTCAGCCAGAAACTTCATGTGGAGGTTCTTCATTGAATCCAACAGAAATCGTTTCTGCATTTTCCTCTTTTGTTTGGTTACTGTTTGCATTTTGCATTCCCTGGAATTCAGTGTTCCAGCAGTTCCCTCATGTTTCTTCCTCTGGTACCTGCTGACATTTTCATATGCAAGTTTTCTCCACCTCCTTCTGGAAAACTCAAAGACATATTCTGCTAATCTCTGCTGCCTGTATTTCTTGAGGATATTACTAGTGACTAGTACTGCTATTATTTGTCTGTCACTCTCGCTTTTGGTTCTGTAATATTTGTCATGCACTTACTCAGCCACAGCTGTATGGAACAAAAGGGTTCGTTTAGGGCTGTATGTGAGGTGTCTTTAAACAGTTTGTTGAGATAGAGCTCCGTGACCATGAGAACAGGTACTTTTCAATGCACAAATAATGCAAAATAACAAATGATAGATAAAAAACACAACAGATTTTCACAGTTTTGGTCCATTTTAAAACTATTTTAGCCATTTTAAAACTTGGACCTGGCAGATCACATCTGGACAGCTATAACACACTGCACTTTATCATGATACAAGCGTTTAGTTGTTATACAGTGCTGTGAAAAAAGTATTTACTGATTTCTTCTGTTTTTGTGTATATCTCATACTAAATATTTTTTTTAATTCAAGCAAAATCCAACATAAAACAAACGCAATCTGAGTAAACACAAAATACAGTTTTTAAATTATAATGTTATTTATTGAATCAAAAATGTTATCTAATACCAGCTGGGCCTGTGTGAAAAAGTATTTGTCCCCTTTGCCCCCTTAATTACTAAATCCTCAAATCTAAGAAACTGCATTCATAATGGTGTTCAGCTGGACTAGACACACCCAGGCCTGATTACTGCCAGCCCTTTTCAATCAAATCAGCACCTAAATAGAACTTTTTCAGCAGCATGAAGTTGGCTAAAAGGTCTCACCCAGTAGCACACTATGCCAAGGTCAAAAGAAATTCCAGAAATTATGAGGAAAAAGGTGATACATCAGTCTGAGAAGGGTTACAAAGCTATTTCAAAGGCTCTGGGGAGCCAAAGAACCACAGTGAGAGCCATTATCTCCAAATAGAGAAAGCTTGGGACAGTAGTGAATCGCCGACCTTCCAAACTTACCCATACAGGAAGTCACAAAAAACCCAAGGACAACATCCAAGGAACTGCAAGCCTCTCTTGCATCAATAAAGGTCACTGTTCATGACTCCAATATCAGAAAGACACTGGGCAAAAATGGAAGAGTGGCGAGGTGAAAACCACTGCTAACCCAGAAGAACATTAAGGTTCATCTGAATTTTGACAAAACACACCTTGGGAGAATGTTCTATGGATTGATGAATCGAAAGTGGAACTATTTGGAAGACAGGGGTTCCATTACATCTGGTGTAAATCACACACAGAATTCAACAAAAAGAACATCATACCAACAGTCAAGCATGGTGGTGGTAGTGTGATGGTGTGGGGATGCTTTGCTGCTTCAGGGCCAAGGCGACTTGCAATAATTGAGGTAAACATGAATTCTGCTCTCTACCAGAAAATTCTAAAGGAGAACATCCGGTCATCAGTCCGTGAGTTGAAGCTCAAGTGCAACTGGATTATGCAGCAAGACAATCCAAAGCATAGGAATAAGTCCACCTTAGAATGGCTCAAAAGAAGCTAAATTAAAGTTCTGGAGTGGCCTAGTCAAAGTTTAACTTGAACCCAATTGAGATGCTGTGGCAGGACCTTGAACAGGCAGTTCATGCTTGAAAACTCTCCAGTTTGGCTGAACTAAAGCAGTTCTGCAAAGAAGAGTGGGACAAAATTCCACCACAGCATTGTGAATGACTTATCTCCAGTTATCAGAAGCATTTGGTTGCAGATGTTGCTGCTAAAGGTGGCACAACCAACTATTAAGTTGAAGTGGGCGGTTAGTTTTTCACATGGGTGATATAGCTGTTGGTTAACTCTTTTGCTTCAATAAAAAAAAAAAAAAATATATATATATATATTTGAAAACTGTATTTTGTGTTTACTCAAGCTGCCTTTGTTTTATGTTATATCTTGTTTGAAGATCTAAAACAATTTAGTATGAAAAATACACAAAAATAGAAGAAATCAGGAAGGGGCAAATCATTTTTCACATCATTGTACGTGCTTAATTTTTTAAGTTTCAACTTAAAACATGTAGCTGACATGAAATTTCTAACAATGACAGCTTGTATTATTATACATGCAATTTCATGATATTCAAGAAAAATGCACTTGTACTTTTTGAAATTAATTTGTCACCCCACAAGTTTTTAAATAAAATAAACTTACAGTTTCACATGTATATGAATCTGCTCGTTTCAACGCAATGTGTGAATGACATGAGAAGATGGCCAGAGGTGTAGTAAGTAGCTATTTTTAATGACTTTGTGTTGTCTCTTGGAGTTTCAAGAGCACAGAGGCACTCAGTACATGCACAGTGTGAAGGTAGGATCTTGTCGATTTATGAATGAAGTGCTCTTGTTTGAGGAAACGTCGTCATGGAGTCCTCGCCATTGGCTGAAGTCATCAAGACTCTCTCCTGCATCCACCAGGCTCAACACCAGGCTTGAGCTACGCAGGGAACAGGAGCAGTGGTTCCAGGTGCTGGTCCAGGCTCAAGCAGAGGACCGGCAGGTGTTACGGAGCTTAGTTCTCCAGGAGGGGTGTTCCACCGCGACCCCAGGCGGGACTATAGCCACTCCCCAAGTCACGCTCACTAAGATGGGACCACAAGAAATAGTTATGCGTCGATACAAGGATTTGAAGAGAGCCAACGTGCAGCGGGTCGGCCGCAGCCTGGAGCAGCATCACCAGCACTTCCGCTCGCTGACGCTTGGTGAGCACGGCTGCCCGTTCGCCTTCTTCCAACAGCTCCTTGATACCTGCCGGAGGTGGCTACTGGACGGACAACATGATGACGAGGCCGTTGTCGATCTGGTGGTACTGGAGCAACTCATTACCTGGTTACCGAAGGGGATGGCAGAGTAGGTCCAGTGCCACCGCCCAGCATCGCTCGAGGAGGCAGTCCAGCTGGCAGAGGACCATATGACAGCGTATCGGGGGCCTGCGAGCCCCAGACTTCACCTCACTCTCTCTCTCATTCCTTCCCCTCCCCTTCTTCCCATCCTATTCCACCTCCCTGGAAATGAGGAGTCCTCCCTCCTAAACCGGCTCCCCAGGTTCGGGGTTTGGCCAACCCCCCGTGCCCCTCCACTCTTCCTCCCAGGTTGATGAATTTGCCACCGCGGGTGTGGGCGTAAAACCTAGGCCAGTCTATTGGAGCTCCGGGAGCCTGGGTATTTCCAGGACTGATGCCCAGTGATGGAGGTGGGGGCATTGGTCCGGATCTCTGACACGCCGCAGGCCGACCCTGATCAAGCTGGAGCTTACCGGATACCTGTTAGTATTAAGGGGGTACATTCAAAGCCTTGGTGGATTCAGGTTGTAACCAAACCTCCATCCGCCAATGCTTGGTTGAAGATGAGGCTCTGGGTACAAGCCGTTGGGTGAAGGTGAGGTGTGTGCATGGGGATATTAATGATTACCTGTTAGTGACATCATTATTCAATTTCGAGGACAAAAGCATAGTGTCGAGGCTGCATCTCCCATCCACTAATTTTGGGTATGAACTGGCCGGCATTTTCTACCTTATTGAGGGGAATTTCTGTGGATGAGTCCTGTAACAAAGTGTCTTGGTGTGTGGTTTGCAATTCGCTGGCTGGGGAGGTGATGCCAGCTCCACATCAGGATGACGCAAGGGAGGGGGAAGTCTCAGCTAGTGAATCCACTGGCCACCCGCCCCCAAAAAAATGCCATTGTGCCCCCTTCTATTGATTGAGGTTCCCTTTGAAAGAATTGCCATGGACCTCATCGAGCCATTAGAGTGGACGGCACACGGGCATCAATTTGTGTTGGATCTGGTGGCCTACGCAACGTGATATCCAGAAGCAGTGCCTCTGCGCAACATTTCAGCATGAAGTGTTGCTGAGGCATTCTTCAGAATAATCTCCTGAGTGGGGATTCTGAAAGAAATCCTCACTGATCAGGACATTACGTTTATGTAATGTACACTACACAAACTTTATGAATTATTGGGGATTAAATCGATTCGGACCAACGTTTACCACCCCCAAATGGACGGCTTGGTCAAACGATTTAATCAGACCCTAAAGAATATGATTCGTTAGTTCGTACATGAACTTTCTCGAAATTGGGACAAATGGCTCGAGCCCCTATTATTTGCAGTACGAGAGGTCCTCCACAGGGTTCTCCTCATTTGAATTATTGTACGGGCGTTGACCGCACAGCGTGCTCGAGGGAGGAGCTCGGACCGGAGGTGAACTTAAAAGCCACCAATCAAGTCACCCCGGTCACTTGTGGAGACCACCTCTCACCATCCCAAGTCACGGAGGTTGCTAGGTTGCATGGAGAATTCTCAGACGTGTTCTTGCCTCTTCCCAGTTGTACGAATCTCACAGAGCACCAAATCGAAATACCCCCAGGGGTAGTGGTACGTAGTCATCCCTACTGATTACCCGAGCACAAAAAAGTGGTTCGGGAAGAATTAAAGGCCATGCTGGATATGTGGGTAATAGAAGAATCCACCAGTGACTGGGCCAGCCTGGTGGTGCTGGTTCCTAAGAGCGATGGCTCAGTCTGGTTCTGTGTGGATTATAGAAAAGTCAGCGCAATGTCTAAATTTGATGCATACCCAGTGCTTCGTATTGATGAATTGCTCAATTCGTCGGGCATGGCTCGCTTTTATTTGACACTGGATTTGACAAAGGGATATTGGCAGATTGCCTTAATGCCAATGTACCGTGAGAAAACTGACTTTTCCACACCATTTGGATTACACCAATTTGTGACCCTTCCGTTCAGCTTGTTCGGGGATCTGGCTATGTTCCAGCGGCTCATGGGCAGGATCCTCAGACCGCACGCTGCCTATATAGCTGCCTGTCTGGATGACATCATTATCTACAGTACTGAGGGCTGTTCTGAGATCGTTGAGATGGGTGGGACAACCCAAAGAAGTGCACAATCAGATGTGTGGAAGTACAGTATCTGGGCTTCCACTTGGGTCATGGACAGGTGTGGCCCCAATTTGATAAAACCACAGTGATTGCGGCCTGTCTGAGACCCAAGACCAAAAAGGAGGTGAGGCAGTTCCTGGGGCTGACTGGCTATTATCACAGATTTGAGCCTAATTATTCAGACGTCACCAGCCTACTGACTGATCTCACTAAAAAGGAAGCACCAGATCCAGTCCAGTGGACAGAGCTGTGCCAGCAGGCTTTTGCGCAAGTGGAAGCTGCATTTTGTGGTGGGCCGCTGCTACACTCTCCTGATTTCTCTCTCCCTTTTGTTTTACAGACCGATATGTCGGACAGGGGCTGTGTTGTCCCAGGTGGTCGAGGGAGAGAAGCACTCGGTGCTGTACATCAGCAGGAAACTCTCAGTGAGTATAGTACCATTGAGAAGGAGTGTCTGGCCATCAAGTGGGAAGTCCTGACCCTTCGGTACTACCTCCTGGGACGGGCCTTCACCCTCTGTTCGGACCACGCCCCGCTCCAGTGGCTTCATCGCATGAAAGACTCCAACGTGTGGATCACTCATTGATATCTGGCTCTTCAGCCTTTTAAGTTCGAGGTGGCCCACAGGCCGGGGGTGCAGATGGCTGTTGCGGATTTCCTCTCCAGAAATGGGGGGGGTGTGACAGGCCAGATGACTCCCTGGCCTAAGTCGGGCGATGGGGGAATGTAGTGGTGGTGGGGGCATGGTCGAGCGCCAGTTTGTGAATGGAGAGTGAGTGCGGGAGATGAGAGCAGTAAGGATTTACACCTGGAGTGAATTATTCCTAAAAGCTGTTCCTATTGCAGTGAGAGATGGAGAGGAATAAGAGCAAGCTGGACCACCAGAGAGGGAGAGGAAAAAAGCACGCAGAGTGTCGTTGTGTGTGTGTTCCCCGTTTGGCTGAAAAGCAGCAGTTTGTTTATATTCGCTGAAAAGCACTGACTTTAGTTGTGTTCCGCTGAAAAGCGTTTGAAATAAAACTCACATGGACTGTTGAACCAGCTCCTGCTTCCTCCTTCCCACACAACCAAAAACCTGCTACAACATGAAACCATCAAAGCGCAATCGCCAACAACAACAAAAACATCCAGGTGAGGCAGGGAAATCCTTTGACTTTTTCAAATGTCAAGAGATGTGTTTGGCCTGACAGACTAGTATTTTTTGACAACAAGTAACAGTCCCTGAGTGGGCTTTAAAAGCATAATTTTTGGGATCACTTCACATCGCGCATGCTAAGCAGCCCCATACAATTGGTGATACATTATTATTACCTATCACTAAAGATATTTTCAGGGAGCTATTTGGAGAGTATGCGGCATGAAAAGTTGATTGTGTGCCTTTGTCGGACAACAGAGTAAGCAGAAGAGTAGTCGACATGGCCAGAGATGTTGCTTCTTAGCTTTTAAAACAGGTGCAATCCAGTGAGTACTTCGTGCTGCAATTGGAGGAGAGCACAGATGTTGCTAATCAAGCACAGCTTATGGTGTACATACGTTTCCTCAGTCAGGACAAATTTGTCGATAAGCTTCTGTTCTGTAAACCCCTTGAAGGCAGAACTACGGGTCAAGATATTTTCCATGTGATAGATAAATACATGGTGGACAATTCAATCGACTGGTCTCGGTGTGTTGTAGTGTGTACTGATGGTGCTACCGCCATGACCAGCAAGCGCAGTGGTGTCGTTACTCTGATCAAAGAAAAAGCCTCCAATGCAGTTTGCACACACTGTATGCTTCACCTTCACACTAAACGGATTGATGATGATTGCATTAGGTTTTAGGGATGTAATTAAAACTGTGAACTATGCAAAATCACCCCCCTTGACATACAGACTCTTTGCTTTACTCTTCAAAGAATTGGCTGCTGATTTTGAGGGCTTGCTGCTCCACTCAGTGGTGTGCTGGCTTTCCCGCGAGGCTGTGATAAATCATGTGTACGTGCTGCTAAAAGAGTTGAATGAGTTTCTTTCAGCTGAAAAGTCAGAGCTTGCCAACTGTTTTAAAGATAGTTCTTGGATTTTGAAATTGGCGTACATGGCAGACTTTTTCCAGCATCTCAGTGCTCTTAATCAGAGCATGCAAGGGCAAAATGTTCACATTTTCACATTGATTTCATACATTTTGTGTGCACATACACTAGCTCTGTGGGAAGCTCTGTCACCAGAAGCGCATCACTTCCACTGCTGATAACATCATGTCCATCATTCTGTCTCACATGTCACATCTTCAGGGCTATTTCAAACAGTATTTCCCTGATTTGGACAACACTGACCTGGACTGGATTAGAGACCCCTTTGCACCTGGAGTTGGCACTAACCTTAATCTAGCAGCCCAGGAGGAGCTAAATGAATTAACAAATGAGGGAGAAATGAAAATAAAGTTCTCTTGCCTCCCTCTGTCACAGTTTTGGAAGTCTTTGAGAAGTGATTACCCTGTTTTGTCTGAGAAGGCAATTAAGTCTCTTTTACCATTTGCCACAACTACTTGTGTGAAGCTGGATTCTCAGGACTCAAAATATGTCAGTCTAAGCATAGAGCATGGCTAGAGGTGGAAAGTGACATGCGCATGGCTCTCACTAAAATAAAGCCACACACTGACCAGCTGTGTCACAGCCACAAAGCTCATCCATCCCATTAGGAGTTCTTGATACAGTGAACCGTGTTTGTTATTTGTTTTTGTTTTTCATAAAGGCATATGTTGCACTTCAGATTCAAACATTTACCAGTGTTTTAAAATTGTGTAAAAAACAAAAAACAAAAAAAAGTTACTGTAGTACTGATCATCAAAGCACAATCCAAAACCCAAAAGAGTTAATGTGAATATTTTCCAAATTTGATCATTTGTCTGGATAGGTCCCAAAGAATCATATTTTAGTTTCAACATATTTCAGCAGGTCCTGCATTTAGATAGTGGTTCCTCCATCCCATTAGAAGTTCTTGGTTCGGTAAATCTACTTGAAGTTCAAGCATAGAGTGCTGCTGGAGGTTGAAAGTGACATGCGTCTAAAAAAAGGCACATTGACAAACTGCATCACGGCCACCAAGCTCATCCAACCTATTTGGATTTCTTGATACAGTGACCCATGTGTTTATTTTGTTTGGTTTGATCCATGTACTGTATATGTTTCCATAAAGGCAAATGGTTAGGTTTAAACACCTACCAGTGTTTTAATATTGTGTTGAAAATGTACCCTGTTTGAATACTTTCCAGATTCACAGAAAACAAAAGAAGCAACAAAAAAGTGTTCATTGTAAAAAAAAAAAAAAAAAAAAAAGAAATATTTGGCTTTTGTACAATGCCAAAATACAACAACAATAATAATAATAATAATAATAATAATAATAATACACATTTTGAAACAGCATTTGTGATGTATTTATATTCAAATATGGTTTAAACATGCCTTTATATTATAAAAGGGAATCTTCACACACAAAAATACATGGCTGCATTTACATTGTAGTAAGGGGGTCCCTTGCAAGGGGATCATCGTATTTGTGGGTCCTTGACATTAAAAAGTTTGAAAACCCCTGGTCTAGTGTGTTTTTGTATGAATTAGAGCATATGGGAAAGCAAAAAAAGAAAAAAGAAAACTATTGTCAGATATAAAATGACACAAAAACAAAGTGGCATTGTTTTAATTATATAGCTTAAGCAGAAGTGCGGTTTTATCATTTAAAATAATAATGTACTTCAAGTTATAGCTTAAACAAAATAAAACTGCCTATTATATACAATTATACATAGAGCAGGTCTCTAGGCTTAACATCAATACCCATACACAGCCGAGTGTACTGGCTTGAGTGGATTTGGTAAACAAATGCATATGTATGGTCAGTAAACTTAGAACTTACCTCATGGATGACATAAAACTGATTGTGAAGGAACAAAGTGCTCAATGACCCTCAACATACTTGAAACAAGGATTAAATATTCAAGGAAAAAGTTTGAGATGCAGTTGCTTTGGCTGTTAGTGCTCTTCTTCCTTATTCTTATGAAGAAATTATTCAACACTTAAAAGTTTTGGCTGATGTTTGAACAAAGAGATATCACTATTTAATGATTAAACATAACTTATTTCTGACTATGTTATAAAGCCAAACAGAGTGATCACTGTCCTTTCTCTCGTCGTCCTCCCTCTCCACTTCATGTACAAGCCTAGTTCCTCTACTGAATGATGATGTTTGTAAGAGCAGACTGTGTTGGCTGCCATTAAATGAAATAATTATACAAACACACATTAGGTTACACCACCATCAAGTAAATAAGATTTTATGATGATCATGTTTGTTATACTTAAAAAATGGTTATCAGTGGGCTATTGAAATCACTTTTTTACACTGAAAAAAAAAAAAAAAGCTTCCATTGTGAAAACTCTTGCAAGTCTGCTGCTGTAGTTACACTGCAGTTACACTGTAGCTTTGCATAAGCGCTGCTTCTGTGTGCGATGTGAAACAGGTTTTAGCATTACTTAGATATAGCCTTTGTGACAACTAGCCCAGTCTCCCCTATTAATGAACAAAAAAATTTTTTTAAATCATTAACTGATATATTAACATATATCATATATAGTACATGTATATTATAATCTCCTTTATCACCCATTTAGTCCTCGTTCACTGTCAGGTTGGCAAAATCATCTCCAGAAGTAAAACTGGGCTCTGAATGCCTTGCAAAAGAGAAAGTAAATAAGTGGATCCAGACAGGCATTTAGTACTGCAAGCAGTACAGTCACTTCCTTCAGGATGTAGAACACCTGTGCTATTGTACAGTCATGCAGTAAGGGTTTGATGAACATGTGAGTCAGTCTGATCAGGTGATAGGGAACGAAGCACACACAGAAAACCCCCACTAGCACTAGCATGTTACGTTTTGACTTGCTGAATAAATGGTTACTGGTCATGGCCTGTGTGGACAACTGAGCTTCTCTGAGCATTTTCAGAGTCCTCCAGTATAGAAGAATAAGAGATATGAGCACAGAAATAAAAAACACAATGAGAAAACAGTGGATGATTTTGTAGGTTATCCAAAACTGAGGACTGTGCATGGACTCACAGCTAATTTCTTCAGACCTGTTATCGTTGCCCCAGGAGGTCTGGAGAAAGAGAGTTAAGTAGATGGAGGCAATGGATAACAGGAGTAGCCAAGATGCTGTGGAAATGTAGCGAGCTGCATGAATTGTCTGTAGAGAGTGAGCCTCAAATGGCCGGACAATCCCTAAGTACCTGAGATGAGACAGTTACAACTCAAATACTGTCAGAATACTGTGAAAATGTATTTACATTCCACTCTGTGATTAATCATATACACATATAATGGTATTAATATCCATCTCCGGTGATCTGATCTCAAGAGGTCAGGAGAGACACAAGGTTAAGTTTAAGGAATGTCACAAAAGTGGGTGTTTGAATAAGTTACCTGTTTGCTGCAATAAATCCCATGAAGAGAATACTTGCATACATGTTTACATAGAAGGCTGTTGCTCCAAAGCTGCAGAAAATGTTGTACATGGTCACTGAATAGTTGGAATAAGTAGCAATGCGCACAGGTAAAGAGAGGCAGAGGAAGAAGTCTGTTACAACTAGGTTCTTCAGGTAGACTGTGATACTGGACTGGACTTGTAGACTGGTGCAGAAATACACTCGTATTGTGAGGCAATTCAGTGCAAGACTGACAAGAAACACTAGTGAGTATGCAAATATAAAAAAATTATAGGCCGGAAGTTGTGAAAATGTACAGACAACTTGTGTTATGTTTGTTGGGTTTGGTTCCATGATGTCATTCAGGGCAGTTCTGAAGCTGGATGCAGGCACTGACTCCATCTAGATACATAGGAGAGCCAAATTATTTAGAAGTTTCCTTCCTTCCTTTTTTTTTTTTTTTTTTTTTTTTTTTTTAAAGAACACAACAAATAAATACTTGAAGGTTATTTAAGCTTACCATGTCTATATACCACATATGTAGGGCCCTATGAAATCCGTTTGATTATTTTTTTCCAAATTCCGTTTAATTTTTCCCAAATTCTGTTTTAGTTTTCTTTTCTCTGAATTCCAGGTTTTAAAGTTTAATAACCTTTTTATATAAAAAAGCCTAATCAAATTCATTCATAGAGTTTTAATCAAATGAGAACAGAACAATTAATTTTCAACATAACACTGCATTATTTTTATCAAATGAAGAGCTTCTATTGTACTGATCATCAAAGCACAATCCAAAACCCACATTTTTGTCAAATACAGTGCTGCACTGTAGAGCATCACAGTTTTAATGAAAGCAGTGATAAAACTCTTGCTTGTGAGATATTGCTTAAATATAATGTCATTATTATAAATATATTATTATTATCATTATTGCAACAACTACATTGAATATTACATTTTACTATACAGAAGTATTGTATTTTTGTCACATTTTTTTCAGTTTCACGCAACTAGTTAAATGAGGCTTTTGTTTTGGCGTTTTGACGGAGAATGTTTTTTTGACGAATTCTTACCTCTGGAAAAGCCGTTCGCTAAATGGCCTTAAAAAAATGATAAAGGCTATGATTTAATATTATAAATATAAGTATGCATGAGTATGTGAATAAATCGCTCTGCTCTTTGTCATTATACACATAGAGTGTACGGGATGTTAATGATGCGGTTAGTGTATGCGCAGCTGGCTTTTCCCATTCACTTACTGTTAAACAGCAGCGCATGCAAACCGTATGTTTGTTTAATTAAACCTCAGCATTTTATGGTTTAATCATCACACTAGGGCATTTATGATTTTAATTTGATTAATTGTGCATTTATACATTTTTTGGTATCCCAAATATGTCAAATTTTGTGACATTCTGCGTTTTATAGTTAATTCAGTTTTTATGACTGGATTCCGCAATTCTGTCCGTGTTTTCCGCAACATGAAAATCATAGGGCCCTACATATGGCATTCACTTAGATTTTCACTTTCTGACATAAGACATCATTGCATCAGTAATACAAATGAGTGAATCTTAAAGGGATAGTTCACCCAAAAATGAAAACTGTCTCATCATTTACTCACCCTTATGCCATCCTAGATGTATATGATTTTCTTTCTTCTGCAAAAC